>NW_010415811.1:0-4160 GCF_000710305.1 Buceros rhinoceros silvestris | reverse complement strand
TGCTGAAATTTTTCTGATCAAAGGTAGGGATGGAGGCTACACCAGGCATACCTCAACCTGTGGTTTACTTTTACTGCATGAGCTCATCCTGATGGAGACACTGAGAATACAGGCTTAAAATACTCCTGTTCTAATAATGTTCCCATTTTGAGGATGTCTGTGGAAGGTGCAATCAGCAGTCACACTATGTAGTCTCTTGCCCCTTTAGGAGCTCTAACTAAGCTTTGATCTTGGCAGCTGGTAATGTACTGCTCAGTGTGTGACAGCAGCTAAAAGACCCAGAGTGTTTCTTCTTTTAGCTGATTTGGAAATAATTTTATTATTTTCTTTTGAATCCTACTGAATGCAGGTGCCCTAAAACATTTGAAGGACTTTCTGTAAACCTGTCCCACTGAGGTCTAGTTGTGACAAAGGAAAATTACTGGGGAAAATCTTTTCTTTCAGAGCTTTTGGTGGTTGTGAATGGTTTATTTGTTTAAGAAGTTCTGGCAGGGTTCGATGTATTTTTCAAATCATATCAGACATATAATGTCACTGGTTGATTAGTTATTCCTAAAATGGAATAAGAACATTATACTTCTCTGTATGAATAGTTCCATAAGGGAAGAGGTCAGCAACTAGCATTTCCTAATCGCTCTATTGTCCTACTGTACCCAAATATTTTTGCAACAGTTAAATTGTGACAAAACTATGACCACCGAAATACATCTTAGTTCTTGAATACTCCCCAAAAGTCAGTGAGGTACTTTTTGGAATAAGATGATAATTGTGGGAATAGGTTCCAGAAACAAAGCATTATATTACATGCACCTTTTATTGATTTCTATACCAGTGACTGTCACCTACTGAAGAATGTAACTCTTCCTGCAGCAGAAATAGCCTGGAGTTTTGCCTTACCTTTACTAAAGTCTTACACCCCAAAAAGAAGTGTACAAAACATTTTATGTGGATATGCAGTCACAGTGGCTTTTTTGTTAATCCATAAATCTAGGCATTGATCAAGATGTGCCCAAGATCTCTTTTACTCCTTCAGCTTTTAGACATATTGCATTGACAGGTTTGTTTTTTAACTAAGTCACACAGTCTGTACATGTGTGCGTGGGTGTGGGTGTGAGAGAGAAAATGTAAACCATGGGGCAGACATTAGTCATTTTGTGTCGTAGTGCGTTGGAAGGTACTGAAGTTCCAGGTTGTAAAAATGTTGTGCTGTACTGCATAGACTGGAGTCCTGTGTGGTTCAGTACTGCAGCTGCTGTTTTGATAGTTGAGGCACTATTTCAGGCCTTAGAGTAATTTTCCCTTTTTGCTCTGAGTATGTATTTGGAACAGCAGAGACCACCTTTGTTGCAGTAGATAAGCCACAAATCTTTAAGGCAGCAGATAGGAATCCTGGTCAGTAGCATCAGCATTTTAGCCAGCATGCTCTTTAATTCACTGGGCAAGAAGCGAAAAGGAGAGAGATTCTGTAGAATTAAGGTCAGACAGAGAGGTCACACACATAAACACTCCCATGCAAGGAATGCAAGGGGATAAAACAACACAGAGATCAGGATACTAGTCCCTCTGTTATAAACATAATTGCTCCTGAGTGCGAACACGAAAGAAAAGTAAAACTTTGCAGAGGATGTTTCCTCTCAGCACTCTTACTGATTATGCAGGTTTTAAGTGTTGTTAATTCAGATGGAATATGTCATGCAGTTCTGCAGCTGGATGGCTGACCCACTTAAAGCCCTTCTGTGCAACTCGACTGCCCTTGTAATTCTCTCTTAGCCAGCCCTTTACATATAATGTAGATGCCGCCCTGCCTTGAAAGCCGATATTGCAAAACCCCCGTAGCTAGCATCTGCAGCAGATGGAATGCTTATCCTGGGATGAATGTACAGATGGATACAGATCAGTCAGTCATCCCTACAAATTACATTTTACCCCATTGTGTGAGGTGTAGCTCTGAATTGTTGGTAAGGCTTCTCTAGGCCATGGAGGACCGTCCCTAAGCTTATAAAATGCTATTTACTACACAAATGTCTTCTACGCGTATGTTGTTTAGGAAAGAAAGAGAACGAGCCCACATATTAGAGTGAGAGGTGAACCAAATTCTGTTGGATTGCATTTGTTAAATGAAACAAAGTATGAATTAGGTCACTTGTATTATCAATATCTTAATCCTTTGTGCAGAATTGGTATGAGTAGAATGTTACACTGGCAATGTTTTACCAAATTTTACACCACTTATTGCTCTGTGATGGCTTCCATACTCACCTTTAACTGAAGCATTATGTTCCATTGATAATGGCTGACTGAGATTCTCAACATTTAGGATAATTCCTCGTATTGAAACAGTATGCACTGTGATACATGCCATTCAAACACAGCACAAAGATGGTTCCTACCCAGAGTATAATGTTATATGAACGTACAGCACTTCACAAAAACATCATCCCTAAACTGGCAGTGGATAGCTAAGGTTAGAAGTACATGGACATAAATCACAAACTATTCATCTGTGGGTGACTCAGGGATCAAAAAAATGTGGGATATTGTGAGTGATGATAACAACTTTAGAGGACTTATCTCAGCCAATTTTTTTCTACATGTTTTAAATTCTAGCCTGGTGATGTTAACTCAAGAACATTGCCAGGGTGGAGTTGGGATTCTGCCATTAAACATTGATTTTTCCCAGTATCTCACAATTACAGCAACATCTGTGCTAAATAACTTTTACTGATTGTCTGTGAAGAGTTCATGGTCAATGTACTTCACTTAAAGGTCTTCTTTCTTACCTGTGCAGGAGGGGGTTCCTGGGGGCTCTGCTGTGAGAGGAATGGAGATTCAAGGTTTTTGAGGCTTTTCTTTTTACTTTCTTTTAAGGCCATTTTTGTAGGTAAACCTTAACTTTCTTAGCTGTACCAGTGTAGTTTGCCCTGTCCTCTTAAAGTGTTTTCTTGACTGCAAGATTTTTAAGTAGTTGATAAGCCATTTACTTTTCTACCTTCATAAAACCTCAGTGTGTTAAAAAAAAAAAACAAACCCAACCAACCAACAACAACAAAGTGCATGAGTGAATGATGAAGTGCAACATAATCCTACTGCTTGAGCAAAGAGAAGTCATATCTCATTATGAATTCTATAGAAGGGGCTGCTACACTGACTCTTCCTTATCCCAGTGCTCTTGTCTGGCTACGCGTAATAGTGAAAGGAAGCAAAATAGAAATTGAAGTAGTCTGAATAGCAAGATAAACCTCCCCAACAGAGCAAGTTATATCCAAACCTCCCCAAATCCTTTACAAGTGCTCATTAATTTGCAGCATCCCTGTGAGATGGATATGTATTTTTGTCCGTATAATTTTACACATGCAACGGGCTGAGTTGACCTGCCCTAGGTGATACAGTAACCCAGTGGTATAGGTGAGATGAGAACAGAGCCAACCTAGTCCAGGCCTAACTGATCAGGGAGATTTAAAGACGTTAGTAATAACAAACAGAGATGGAGAGAAGAACATTTTTTCATCACAAGGCTGTGTAACTCCTAGTGCAATGCTGGCTGCTCTGCACTGTCAAGGATCCTCTAGATGTGGGGAGGAGAATGAAGAGAAGACAGACTGTTGCTGTCTATCCACATTGTCTGACTGTGTGCCAGTGCCTGCTTTTGCGACGCTGAGGATTCAGCCACAGCATTTTCATTAAAATTATCTGAAGTGTCTATAAGAGGTCCAACAGGGATGGGAAGATTCAGGCATAAGAGCCTGAAGAAACAGTTCTGAAATCTGCACAAGGTAAATGCATGCACTCATTGAGGAATATCCTGGGCCTTATTTCCCTTCAAATAATAGTTTCAGAGAACAGTACCAGGGTTGGTGTTCTTTTAAGATGTCTGGGACGATTATTTTACTTATTACTTACATTTCTACAACTTGCCTCAAACTGCACTTCTACATCTAAAGGACTAAGCTACCTGAAGAGAATTCTTCCTTGCCTGCATGATATATAATGTCAAAAATCATCCAGAACTTTCTGTACAACTTTGTTATTCTCTTGTTATTAAGCTATACTACGGAAACTTCTTTTCTGAAGTATCTCAGAAATATCACAGGAGAAAAAGAATATCCCTTTGTCTTGGGTTAGCCAAAATTTCCCTTGTTTTGGGAAGCTTTGTTGTAAAC
>NW_010415810.1:0-18515 GCF_000710305.1 Buceros rhinoceros silvestris | reverse complement strand
ATATAATATATATATGACCCTTCTACAGTCCCTTATAGCCAGCTACGGTGAAAGAGTCACGAATAAATTTTTCTGATGTTCCCTAGGTGACTTCAGGTCTTTTGGCCTAGTGACACTTCATGAGGAACACACAGGGCTGCTTGAAGCTTATTTTAATCTCTTCCACCAGTTAGGGGCTACTACAAGTTTAACTTCACATTGCACAATAGATCTTCTGTCTGCAAGACACTAGAGAACTGCTGTTGAGCAATGTACCTACATGAAACTTCCATCAAAACTACAGGCAAAACATCATTTATAAGTTCACTTTGTATGACTTTGCATAGCAAAAAAAAAAAAAAAAATCCGCAAAACATTCACATTGAACAATGTTTCTTCAACTTTATTTGTTTAGCAGTACTTTTGCTGACACAGCAGCTTTTTTTGGTCAGAAAAGTATTAATTGACAAACATTTTGTCCCAATTCCTTCTATACAAAATCCATGATGCAATACAGGGATTCTGCTGAATAAACTGCTCGTGTATGAAAGAACAGTCATGTAATGTTCAATTTCCTCTTCTAAACTTTCTCATAACAGCAGTAGAAATGACAAACTATGAAACCAAAACAGGACATCTATTTCAGCCATGAAGCCCTCTCACAGGAAAAGGCTGCAGTGTATTGAACACCCCCAATCTTCAGAGTCAAGGTACACTTTCGTATCAGGCCCGAGGCTTCCTGGGGCTTCGCATCAAGTCAGACTGACCAGCTGATCAATCTGATAGATTCTGGTCATATCAGGATTCTGGACACTGGAACAGATAGTTTTCTCAGATCTAAACCAACAATTTCCATATTCCTAATTGGATTTTTGTTGTTCTGTAGAATTGGCAAGATGCTAAGTTCTATAGTATCAATTTGAAGAACAACTTCATTAGGTTCTCCTTTTCACACCCTTAACAACGTTTTGCCTTATGACCAAAAGGACAAGGCTGTACTGGCAGTATTGGAGAATAAATTAGCGAGGCATAGTAGTCCCTTCTGTTGGCTTGGCTTTTGTTGTTAATTTCTAGAAAGCCCTGACTGATTTAAAAAATACTTACAGACAGAAAAGGGTCAGCATATACGGCTCAGTACCAAAGCTTCACACTTAATTTTTCTCATAATTTGAGCCTCTGACATTATACAGCAGACAAATTTGGCAGTTTTCATGGTTGTCAGATGTAAAAATGCCTTACTCCTTGCCAAAAACTATTATTTTGAAAACAAGACCCAAAAAATAAAAATCAGAAAGGCACTGAATCTTATTACAACTAAGAGTAATTCTACTTTAACAAGGACTGCAAATTTGTTTCTTAAAAGATGCCCAAATGAAGGGGCATATAGAATATATAAACACAAAACCAGTCTTTAAAATAGGAAAATATTTCTGTTGTTACTTATTTGTACCATTTTACCAGGCCAGTTTTTATTTTTCACAGGGGAACAAAAAACACACACATTTATGATGCACGGGTTTTAACCTTAGGTTATGTTATTACATCTCTTCTGGTTTATGCTAGCAACTTCTCTGAAGGAAAAAAGATTGTGGCAGTAACTAAGACTAACTGAAAGAATTTGTCTGAACCATTTGTAGAGAGGTTTCCACCCTAGCATTTCAAAGGTCTGAACTCATGCTTAAATTATGTAATACTTTAAAATCAAGATCTGAAGCTATATCAATTTAGTCGGGTAAAAATTTTTTAACAACTGCTTTAAAGATCCTTATATCAATTATATCCTACTCATTGGATGTTCCTAAAGTTCTCAAGAGAACAAGATCATAAGATCTGGCACTTTCAAATGGAGGGAAACAGCCTTTGTCTGTATCTTAAGAAATTAAGTCTTTATTAACATTTCATATAACACATTAGGTATAATAATGGCACAAGACAATTTCTAAAACAAATAAATGCATGTTAGTCAAGACCTTTTAACAGTACAGACACAACATTTTTTTCTCCAAAAAGAGAAAACTTCCCTTTAAATAAAATCTCATATTCATCTTTTGCATAGTACAAGATCTTCAAGAACATCATACTCAGGTTCTAGTTTTTATGTGCCTTTCAACACATAGGACAAGTAATTCTCTTACTGAGACTTCCCAATTTTGGGTGAGCTTACATATAGACAATTTTACAATGCCTCCAAAATACAGATGCACACGTCTTAAAAGACAAACCACAACCTTGAGAGCATAAATGTTAAAGGTATCTCCCGGATTTCATTTTTCGTGCTATAGAGTTAAAAATAAAAAAATTATTTCAAAGATACAAAGAGATTACTAGAAGGCTCTCTCTTAAATGAAACAAAAAAGCATGTTCTATTACGTGATATTCTGTTTATATAATTTAAAAGTTTCTTGCTTTTCATTTTACGCTAATGCACCTGAATGAACAGACTATAAACTTCAGAAAACCCTCACTCAAACTTGCTTAAATCTCACACCTACAAAGGGCGATAATACTTTTGCAAGTATTTCCATTCCAGTCACGAAGAATATTTATATGCTTAATTTAATGATGAAAAGAAATCTTTATATGTCTGTGGCCTTAGTCACTTACAGGAGAAAGCTGAGAATTGGGCTAAGAATACGGCAAACCATTTTTTTTTTTAATTCTTTTTACCTCAAAGCACGAGATTATTAGTAGCTGACACTCTTGTGTCACAAGAGTGAATACAAAAGAAGTATAAGAAAAAAATATAAGCAGTTAGTCAGCTGAAATACTGAGGCATAGCTCAGGAGATGTCTCCCTTCCAAGAACCTAACACTGATCATTTCTAATTTCATACCAGTGAACTAATGAGGTTATCAAATTACATCAACCACAGAAATACACAGAAACATACTCACCTCTAACATCATCAGTTATTTGATTATTTCTCAATAAAGATTCACGAGCGTACCGCAACCTTGTCTAGCAGCCCATGAAAATACTAATTCCCCTTTTAAGAGACAGCAAACTGAAGCAACAGGAAAAATTGTAGTAGCTTATGCTTGGCCATAAAGCTCACTGTGGTGGCCAAGGGTGGAATTCAGGAATCTTGGTTTACAGCCACAAAGGGAAAAATTGTTTCTAGCAAAGCCAAATAAAATTCCAACGGACTTCAGAGGAGTCATGATTTCACAACAAATTAGACAAATTGTTTCTAACATGAATACTGGAGCACATATATGCTTAACAGAAGAAAAAAGAGAAATTCCAGGAGTTACAGTTAACTTTGATTTCCAGAAGATTTTACAAAGTCCTTCTCAAAAGGTTTAAGAAAACTGAGCAGCTATAGGATGTGATCCTCAAATTGATAAAAAGCTTGTTAGATAGAAGCAGGGTTACAGTAAATGGTGTGTTTTCACTGACTGTATGTGCTGTGATCGCCTACATTCAATATATTCATAAATGACAAGATTAAGAGCTTACAAAGTTTGCTGATGAAATTAATTTATTCAGAATGTAAAGATCGTGAAAATTAGAAAAAATGCAGAACCTTAAGAGACTGAGTGAATATGCTGTAACATAGGTGCTATAAAATAGCAGCTGAAATCCAATGAACAAAGGCATGACTTACACAGGCAAAACCTCAAACTCACAGATGACAGGCTCAGATTGACTACTAACCCTCAAGCATTAGATCATGGGACTACAATTGGCAGAACAATGAAAAACAATAGCTTGATTTTCAGTAGGTGTTATACAGAAAAAAGAATCCTATAGAAGAAATACAGAACAAAAATAAGAGTACAGAATTACGCCACAGCGCATTCACATCCTGAACTCTGCATGTAACCAAGATGATGTTAACCCATGGTTGGTAGTGAAATCAGGAGATTCACTGAAGAGCAACAAGAAGGGTCAAAGATATATGCACAAAATGTAAATATGTTTGGACTTCTCAGTGTTGGGAAAGAAGCCACAGGGCAGTGGTGATCAAAATCTCTATGATCAGGAGAACCAGAGAAAACTGTTCGTTCCCTCTTCCAATGCAAGAGCTACGACAACTCAACTGAAGTTACCGTGATAAAATCAAAACAGCGAAGGAAATGGTTCTTCACATGTGTAGCTGTAACACTGAACCTGCTCTGTCACAACTGTTGCAGATACACAAACTGACTCTTACACTAATTCAAGGAATAGCTAGCTGTAACACTGAACCTGCTCTGTCACAACTTTTGCAGATACACAAACTGACTTTTACACTAATTCAAGGAATAGCACAGTGACATTTTCAATATATTGCTAACACTTCTGACACGAAAGTCTCCATGCCTAAATTCTCAGTGCCTGGAAAAGCATCAAAGGAGCATGTTGTACTAGAAGAGGGTAGATGTTACACTCTCATAGGCATTCATACTTAGTGTTCTGCATAGGACGTTGAGTCAGGCTCATCTAGCATTCTGACTAGTTACACATCGGGCAGCACCTCTGAATTTAGGGACTGAAGTGCATAGTTGTGAAAAGGGAATTCCTCATACCATGCAATGTAGATTTCACCATGAAAAAAATTAACTCCAGTCATATCCTAAATGTAACATTTCACAGTCTCAAAAGAAGCTTTTTTCTTTTTCAACTTACCTATGAGGTCTGTAGGTCCAGTCCCCAAATTTTCTCCCCTAATTGTCACTTTTGTCCATGAGATGCCTTCATTGGGAGAGATGCCAGTTACAAGTGGGGGCTGCCGTGCTCGAGACATGATGTCTGTTCAGTTACTGAAAACTGAGCTGCTTTTATCTGTTCAGCAAGAAAATTTTAAAAAAACAATTATATTACGTAAAAATTATTTAAAACCTTTTAAGCTGTTTTTCGAAAATGGTGGAGAAACAAGTGTAAACATGGACCACCACTCAAAGCTTTTTTTGCTGCACAGTCATAAAACAAATACCCGTACCTCCTTTTCACTTTTTTTAAATGAAGTATAGCTCTAGTTCTGAACTGTAAAGAAAAAGTATATTCAGAAAAATATTAAAGCCTCAAAATACTTAATGAAACTAAATACACACAGTCCAAATCATTTACATGAGAATAAAAATGGGCTTAATCAATCCACTACTAGAAAGCTATTTTTGATTCCTTAGAAAGTTTAGAAATGCTAAGATAAGTAACAGACTATGATCACACGTTCAGAGAACTTCCCCATCAAAATTAGCCTTACTGGCACAGTCAGTCTCATGGGAAGAAGCCCCCAGACTTATTTGTATAAATTTAAACATTACTTACAAACACCACACTAGCAGAGAACATCAACAAAACAAGTAATATCCCAACAGAGCAACAAAAATGTACATAAAATTATCAAAGAAGAGAATTCCTTTATACCTGAAATTAGGAGTTAACTCAAACCAGTTTAATTAGCTCTGTAACACAAACACTGATATGGTACACGTCATAGGGACTGCATTTCGTTCACAATGCAACTGATGACAAATTCCTATGGCTTATCAGCAGTTTCCTTCACGCAGCTCTGCAGTTATAAGCAGATGAGTATAACCACAGTAGCTCCCACAATCTTCTCCACATTTACAACACTTAATAAACAGAGCCTGCCCACAGGTACACAGGTCCTACATAACTGAAAGCAGGCACAGAAGTTTCTTTTCAGGACTTTCATACTAATTTTGCGTCACCTACTCTGTTTCATGAATCCTGAATTCTTCTACTAAGACACAACACTACCCTTAAAATTCCTAGTAAAAAAATTTAATTTGGTATTCTGGAACTTTGTAAAGTTATCTATGATCAGTATCTAATAGGAATTCACCTGCATTGGAAAGGTAGGGACCAAAAATAACCTACAGGAAGAAATGTTTTTATTTCTAAGAAAATCCAGGAATAATGAAACAGGACAGTGTTCAAAACATTAGGTACACATATAGAATAGTTTACACAACTTTAAAAGTTCAGGTTGGTAAAAAAAATGTGGAATAAGCCAAGCTTCATAAGGCTTCTCTTACATATTATTACTTCAGATCAAGGTATGTTCTCTATTTTTACTTGCAAATAGTAAAGTCCACAAGACCCAGAACCTCTGTAAATCATCCCTAGCAATAAACTGCAGTAAAGTTGCAGTTCCAAGCACCTGCAGTTAGGAAAGACCAGAATTAAGTAAGCTATCTTTGTTTTAGCTGCTTCTGCATATAGAAAATACATTCATTGTACCATTACACATCATACTTCCACACAGCCTTCCCAAATTTTTCAGTGTTATTAGACAGATCTGCCATGAGGATCAAAGCAGCTCACACTGAATGGTTTCCTTCTTCCTGTTCTGAAGTTGGAAGGCACACTGATAATGACGATGGAAATTGGAAAGGCTGTAATAGGAAGGAAGCTCTCATGTTGAAAGTAATCAAACACTGCCCCCAGATCTACCTATAGATCCCGGCACTACCTACAGCACAGATGCAGAGCAGGTCACTTGTAATAAAACTTCACAGTAATAGTTTTTTCTCCTCAGTTTCTGGGTGTGCAGCTTCAGAGCCCAAGGCCACACCTGAAGCCAGTGCGAAATGTACCCTGATCACAGGGAATGATGCACAATGTTCCAAAACATGCAGGTCCTAGATAACAACCTCAAATCTATAAATACTTTTGACCTTAATGTCTGTTCCTTAGTTTCAAATATTTAAAATAGATATGCTATCATGCACCTCAAAAATCTACTTTGAAGACAAATTCATTAATATGGCAGAGGCATTTAGATCCTCTGAACAGCACAGAGCTACTAATATCTTCAGAGAACTTGTGAGACAGTCTTTGAAGAGCATGCAGTTAATAAGAGATCCAGATTCCTGAACAAGCAACTTACAAGAGTAAGTTGCAGTATGTGAGCCACGTCCAAGACATGCCAGAAGTCTGGAAAGAGCCCACAGTAACACACACAACGTATGTCTGGAACTAAGGTGGTTTGCTTCGGTGTTGTGTTTTTACCCGGCAAAGCTCATAGTATTTCTTGACTAGCTGACTTCACAACATGGAAAATTACATTATGTTTTTAATAAAGCATCAACTTCCCAGTTTTTTGCAGATAACAAACTGATGGAAAAGAAACTAAGTTCTACTGTAGATACTATATGATACAGATGCTCTTTTAAGTCTGTATGTAAAATACTGGAACCTTTTACAGGGACCCAACGTTAGGCTAGAGAAGCAAGTAGTCAACAGATGCAGTCTATAACCTTGTGGGTAGACAGCACTGCAGGAGAGCAGGATGGTATCAGCAGACTACAAAGAAATCAGCTGACAGTCACCTCCAGCCACAGAAGAGAAGGTTGTGCTCTGGCAAGCAGAGTCCCCTCTTCCTGCTCCCTCACGCCTCACTCCTGTTTCCTTCCCAGCACCCTTTTCCCCCTCACACACAGTCTCTGCCTCACTTCAAAACTGAGGTGAGATCCTAGTCTTGCACCCGAAGCATCCTGCCCCTATCCTGCCAACTTTCCCTCTGACTGCTTATCCGTAAGTTCAAGTGAGGAAGGAGAGGGCTGTTAAGATTCCAATTATCCTTTCAAATCCAGACACATCTTCCTTACCTCCTGTTCCTTACCACAAGCCTTCTTGTCCAGAGAGCCCACCTGCACTACGGTTGATCGACTTCCTTGCCACAGGTAAAAATGATAGGCCTGGTCTTCCATTAAGGAGTCACAAGTCTTACCCAGCTCTAATCTCTCCTGCATTGCATTCAAAGCCACACTACCACTGCATCGCCTGACAAAACACAACAGAAACAGCACAACTGAAATAGTTGTTTAGTTACCACTGCTAAACCTAATACCACCTGGAGCAATCAGAATCCAAAACTGCAGGGAAAATCTTATTTCTATACAATTATGACACATGCATGCACAGAAGTTCAGAACTTGCAGAATCTGAGGTTTCCTCCGGGTTCCAGTGCAAAGAGGGTATTGGAGAAGAATCAGGTTTTTAAGGTTTCCTACAGAAAGGACAGACTGCATGTATTCCTCACGATCTTATCTGTGTAGTGTTTGCAGCTTTTCTCAACAACCCTCAGCAGACCTCAAAGATATACAGCAGCTGTGAAGAAACAGTGGGGCTACATCCTCACATACACACCTGGTCACCTTCTTCAGGAAGCAGCACACATTTAGATACCATTAAGACACCATTAACAAAAAACACCTCTTTGACTTTCGAGCAATTTCTTTGAAAAGATTTATACAAGCGGCTAATCAGTAACAGAGATGTAAAAAAGCCATCTTCATGAATTCAGTGGCGATAAAGAAATCTGGAGGAAAACAACTAGAATAGAAGCAACTTTGGTATTCGTTTGATTTGCTCCACCCAAAAAAATCTGCTATGGTTCCCTCGCATTGCAGCCATTGTTTCTTTCAAAACAGGTAATTGACCTGAATCAATACCAAAACCTCAAAAGTAATATTACCATGTTTTTTAATGGATTTCAGAAATTGGCACTAGATCCCCCTTCACGATGAGCTAATAAAAACGCTGAGCCTCCTGAGGTCTAGTGTTTCTTCTAAAGTATTTCCATACTTACTGCAGAATTGCTTTAAAATACCTGACTGGAATGAGAATGCCGCAGTAAATCTCAACACATTACAAAAGCACTACAGCACTGAGACGCTCTATTATCATTATTATTTTCAAACAGCAATTGGTTTCATTTATTTCAAAAGAACAAGTGAAGGAATTCCATGGAATCTGTCCTTACTACAAACACCAAATGCTTGGGAGTCTTCAATTCATTTATAATATTTCCTCTCCTCCTTCTTATAACAAACGTGTCAATGAGTGAACTGCTTATTGGGAAGCCTAGCCAGTATACTACTGTGGGACAAAAGCAAGTTTGTAATTTTTTTAGAAAATATTTAAGGCAAAGCAGAAAAAAATAAATACTTTCTCATTTCATAAAAGGATACAATAATCTAAGCAAGATCTTTTGTTCCAATTCTATACACTGGCCTAGAGAGAAATTCTATTCTTTATAAACATGTATTATGTATAAAATAATAATAATTATCATCATCTCCTCTTACTGGAAAACTGCTTCTTATACAGACTAGGGGAGATTGCATAAAGACAGTTTTTCCTCCAAGGAGCCAGGCTCACTGAAGAAGAGTTGAGGACTATTTTTTTTGCAATGGACAATCTTCTACACTAACAGAGGTCTTTTTCCCTCTTCACCACACACACACACTTTTTTAAAACTTCCTCACAATATCTCCCCAACAGTTTAACATGGATGACATCTGTTTGACTGCTCCTGTGATCTTGCCCATATTGTTCTATTATTCTGTCATAATTCTTGTTATGAAAGTGCAAGGAGTTAGAAAGCCTCTGCAAAGACCACCTACTACAAAGCCAACTTTGAAAAACGCCTTTCATAAACATGATCTTTACATGAGCTTCTCAAATAAACTGTCCTCTCACAAAGGTTTGGTTAAAAAAAAAAAATCCAGACAATTCTGAGCATTACGAGCTTTTTAAAAAGAGGACATTTTCATTCTTTATCCTAAGAAAAGCCTCATTCAAAACAAATAATGAAGAAAGAAGATACAACCCAACATAAGGGAAAAGTCAAATTTAGTTGCTTTTTTGACTTTTGTAAACCTTCAGTTGGATTAAAATGAGAGTTCTTAAATAGGTTTTCCCATTCAACTTTCAATGGTGAGCAGAAAAGAAACCAGAAGTAAAATGCCCATAGCTGCCATATCTGTTCAGTAAAGGAGAGTACTGCTTAGCACTCTGGGGGAAGTACCAGAATATAAAGTAAGTGGAAAAGTTCCGGACTAAAGGATATTAAAATGGTTGATAAGTTGAAATCCCAAAAGAAAACTACAAACATCGTGAAGGAACTTTGACAGACAAGTAACAATCAGGTGCCACCTTACGAATTCCACAAGCAGAAAAATCAGCAGTTGAAGTGTTAGAAAGGAATTTCTGACTTTCTGACTTCTAAAACAAGAGAGCGAGCTGGTTCCAGTGACAGAAAACTCAGTTAAGTTTTCAGCAGTACTTTGTCACTGACACTGAACTTAAAAGACTCTCTTGGAGGAAGACAGTCTCAAGGTCAACACAAGTGCCATATTCGTCTAGCCAAAGGAATCTGAGCTGTTAAGAAGGGAGGAAAGAAAAAGCCTATTTGTCATCACTGAGAAAGTCTACACTACAAGCAAGCATGTAAGTGGGCAGGTATCACATATTTATTTGTTCTCACTCATATATACAATTTTTTAAATTTTGAGGCAGGAACAGAGGGAATGACCAAAGCATCACTCATATTCAAATCATATGCCTCAGACGATGTTGTTTACTTTTTAAAAAACAAACCAACCTGAAAACAGTAGGCGAGTCCTTATCACTCGAACATCAGAGCATTAAACGCTTTCCAAATGAACAAATTCACAAAATGCCCTTTTTTAAGCAAGCAATAAATATTCAGATTCCAGAACCTAGGTGATGGCCTTTTCACCTTAAACTACACAAACTTGTGTTTCTTATAAATAAATCTAATAATTTGTTTTTACTAGAAAACCCAAGGAGTCCCCTGAGTACAACACACTATGACAGAGTCAGTGAAGGGACACAGCAAATAACCCCAAGAAGGATGACAAAGCAAAATGCTTCTTACATGTTTGTACTCAAAACCGTTACAATATAATGAAAAACACTATTGCAATCTTTTCTGTGCCTTTTCTTCTCAACAATATAAATTCGGACAGACAATCTACATAAACTAAGATTTAAAAGTATTCAAAAAGCAGCACTGTGAAAATAACTGACATTTATTAACCCCTCTGGAGATCTTCAGTGCCCTAGAATTTCCACAGCCTTCAACACTGCATTAATAATACAAAGTCCATTCCTGCAAGCCTGCCAGAAAAGACTGGGAAGTGAATAAGCCAAACAATGCTGAAATTCCAAGTGATATTAAGAATCTATGCATGTTTATTTAAATAATAAAAGAAGACTTGTCAATTTAAACAAGGAGTGCTCATGAACCTTACATTTAGGAGAGAAGAAAAAAAAAAATCTTCAAAACACTAAGCTACTTATAATGAAAAGACGAACAAAAATTTTAAAAGGGGGTAATTTCACCATCACACAGAAAAAACAAAGCCCCATTTGTCTTGTCTGTCATATCCAGCGTCTTGATTCAAGCCAGTATTAACACTGACAAACACGTTAACCTACGGGACAACGTTACCTGCCAAAATCAGTTTCAATTTGGAAAGATGTGCAAGTTTTGTCTTGTCTGTCATATCCAGCATCTTGATTCAAGCCAGTATTAACACTGACAAACACGTTAACCTACGGGACAACGTTACCTGCCAAAATCAGTTTCAATTTGGAAAGATGTGCAAGTTTTGCAACGGAGAGGGCAAATGACAAAAAAGAAGAGAGTTGACATATTAAATGACATAGTACAATACCCATCTCTTTTTAGAAGGACTTCTAAATATTTCAGTCGGTCACAAAGGGCTTACTGGAGATGCTAGGTTTTGGGTAGCTAAGGAGTAAGTGTAGCAGTTTGGCTTTCACCACAGCCATACTTGCATATTTCCTCGGTATCGGAGTCTTGGAGTCCTGCTTTCCTTAACACAGCGATGTGTATCTTCATGGCTCTGTATCTTGACAGAGCGAAAGCAAAATAATCACAGCACTCAGCGATGCCATTAACATTTCTGAGTACCAAGGGATTAAAAGGCTGGACCCTCAACAGATGCTGCAAGAGCCCCCAGCAGAGGAGTTCAGCACCCGCTTGCAGCCTGGGCTGCAGCTGCAAGGGATTGACACCGCTAACCGTGGAACCCAGCTCAGGAGAAAACCCGGGCACAGTTCCGGCATCCGAAATAAATTAAAGTAAACAGTGTTGCTCTCTCTCATCCACCCTGTTAGCAGTCTCTCGGTTGAGCTGGAGACCACACACCCAGACCACACAGCACCAGCTGAACTCCCTCGCACGCAACATCTCGAAGCTGTCACTCTGCTGAGGTATGAGGAGGAACCAGGGGGGCCGGAGTGCGAGTGTGTGTGTGTTGAGAAAAGCGGCTTGCTCTCTCCTCCTATCATTACAGCTGGATATGTTTTGTGTAGTTGAGAAGGAGGGAAAGAAGGGAGGGATAAAAAAAGACCTATAAACCTCGCTAAGAAAACATACTGGTGTTGGCCTTTTGTAGTAATGATTTGCGCTCCCCCTGTACTAATTTAGTAGCTGATGAAGAGCTAACAAAGCATCCATTTAACATCAATTAACCTTCTATCTATCACATGTCAAAAAAATCTAGACTAGTATAAATCCATTTCCTTGTACGTATTACATGCCAGCATCTTATCAGTTATGACATACAGCATACCTACAAATTCATGTATTTTTACATCAGGAATTTTGACACTATTTACTGCGGAGAACCCCTTCCCTGCCCAAAAGAAAAACTAACTGCACAAATACCGTTGCAACATTAAAACACTGAATTTTTCCAGATGCATTCCATTGTTAAAAGAAGCTTTGTTCATCAGTATCTTACACTGTAAACAACCTGAAGGAAATTAATGAGCCTACACGTAACACTGAGTTTGTGACCCATCAGCAAGAAGTAAAAACAGCAAACCTCTAAATATTGATTAAAAAGAACCATTCGTCTATAATGCAGATGAACAGAAACTTTTAAAATGGGCTATGTGTGTATTATTTATTTCTTTTAGGTCAGAAAAATTACTTCATTCGACAATCATATCACCTGTTCAAACAGAAAAAGCTGAATAAAACATCTGAAGAATTTTAAAATCTATTTTAGTCAGTCTACTTTAAAAAAAAGATTCGCTTCTCTCCACTCTGCTACCATGAACACTCATACATCCTCCATCAAACTCACCAGTGCACAGATTTAATTGAATCCTCATACACAGCCCGAACAGCCCAGAACAGCAGTCACATTTTCCCCTCAGCTCAAAATCTATTTACCTCAGTGACAATCTCCAAGTGCCACTGTTAAACAAAACCATCAACACGACAATAATCCAAGTGGCAATATTAGCCCTATGAGCTTGGATTAGGACATTTTTTTATTGCGGAAGACCTTATGGGAAAATTCCTAAAAATATTTCACTTAAATGCGTTTTCAAAAGAGTTAGCTTTAAAGTCCCATATCTTCATACTGAAAACAAATTATTCCCCTAATTTATTTATTAGATCAATATGCTGGTTTATACCAGTTCCTGAACGCATATTTTTGCTACTATATTCAACGTTACAGTTATCTATTTATTACCAAGGCTCAAGTCAAAACAATTTAAATTTTCTGAACATCTGTTCTGGTCATACTGAATTGCCTAGAAAAGGGCAACAGTGTAGAAGAAAATGTAATTTAAGAAAGTCTGAACACAGATGTTTCTCCCAAAAATTTCCGCTATTTTCATTATAAATTGCATTACAGCTCCCCAGAAATTAAGTCATCTGCTTGGTTAAAAGCTTCTGTATTTATTATGTGACACATCACTACAATCTAGCAACGCTATGAAGAAAAACCTTGAACACCTATACATAACCATATATATAAAAAAGTCAGCTCAGCTTTACAGAAAACCGTATCACAGATGGCCACAAATCTCCCACTAATTTCTAAATTCTCACAAAGCACTTGCTTTCCTACGTCTGCTTCTACCTCCAACATCCAGCAAAGTTTGCTTCATCTAGAAGTCATTCTCCTTACTGTCTTCCAGTTAAACGTTCATCACTGTCTTGTTCTAAAGTTATTCAGAATTTTTTTTGTGCATTGTTTTAGTTATTAGGAAAATGGTAAAGAATCTTATTACCCTCATCACCCCTCTATCTTAAGTTACTCACGGGCAGAAATTCGAAAACAATAATTCAAGCATCGAAAACCTTCAAATAGGCTTATGCAAAACCATTCAGAAAGATTCAGAATTTCAGAAAAATAAACTACATAAATCCCAGTGGGATGAGATTTTTTTCCTAGAGAAAAAAAATGAGACACCACAGATTTTCTTCTAAGCCCTGTAACTACACACAATATTCTTTATAAAATCACCATATAACCACTGTAATTACAGAGTTCACATGGTTGAAGTTTTAACTTGGGTGCCTGTAAGTAAGACTGCAACACTAAATTTAATGTTTGCTGTGTGACTTTTTTGGCAGTTCATTTTGTTTCAAAAACATTTAAAGGATCAGATATGCATTTGTATTACTGAGGTTCCTGTTCTTTTTTCAGGTTTTTCGGGTTCTCTCCCAAACACCTCTTTCTGGCCTCTGCTCAGGGAAGTACTCAAGCCGAACAATACAGCATCTTTCTCTGTTCACACGGTCAAACGCGTGCTCCAGCATTTCACTGTCCAAGAGCCTGAATGCACAGGTATTTTTCTGACATATGTCATATTTCTGCCTCTGCCTTACATACTCTTAATCTTCATTTCCACTCAACCACCTAAAATCCAGTCTCCTGTAAGGAAATATGTAGTGAAGCTGTCTTGTGCGAAAAAGAAGCTCCAGTGCCTCCCATGCTGTTGAAAAAGAAACACGAGAAAAACCCATCAGCTATATATACAGCTCCTTAAATTTTGGCCAAAAATCTAATGTCCAGGTTTCCAGCAAGAAGCAAGGTACATGTTAAAACCATAGCGAGATTCCAAGTGTCACAAGACTGACAGAATTCTCAAACAGAAAATTTAAAGTCATTGCTTTTTTAATTGAGACACTTTACGATTATCTCAAAAAATCAGTTTAGTTTGTCCTCAATACAAAAGCAGGCATTTAAAAAGGAACTTTTGCTTAGCAGAGCCCTAAATCTTTAACTGCTACAGGCTTTTTGATGAACTTCCAAATACAGGGTACATTGCTTTTGAGTTATCAACAAAGTGAAAGAAAAAATACAAGACTAAATATACCTAAAAATCACAATTGATACTGGAATTTGATTGCCAGACACTTTCACACTGCCAGAGTCCCCACTGGCTTCTGCACAATATAGACCATGGTCTGCCTTTGAGAATTAAACTGAAAATCTGGGTATCTGTAGCTACCTTAAGGTCAAGAGAAAACTAGAGCCATTAAGAGCTTGGTCTCAGAAGTTTTGTTTTCCTTAAAAACAAACCAAACAAAATTATAAAGGAAACACAGGCTTTCACACCCATCGCCGACTGCAATTACAGTATTTTCTACTGAAAATGCTGAACATAGATATCTGCAGATTAATTAACAACTTATATTGTCAAAAACCAAAGCTACACAGACCGATTTCCTTCTGAAGAAAAAGCACAAAATACTTTCAAAATAATACAAAAAGTAGAATTACAAACAATTTATCCGTAGGAGGGTGGGGAGGTGTATGACTTATTGTTCAAAATACTAAAAACTTCGCTTACCTTTCCCTATGCAAAGCGCGTAACACACTAATCACACAATTAAACCTTATTTTCAGGCATTTCTCCCATTACTCAGATTCTAGGAAAACTGCTTCAGGTTCCTTTTTTTTTTTTTTACCCCTCTCCCACCTCAAAGGATCACAAAAGCGAGTCTTCCCTCCCGCCCTTCCCTCCTTCTCTATAACTTTAAACATTGGCAGAACAAACCAACTGCTTTTCAAGTGAAATACTGACAGAAATTCTAGAAAATAATTTTCAGGTTAAGGTACAAAAATATTAATGGGCTTTATTTTTAAATTGATATTTTGCAAGCTGTAAACACATATCTTTGCTTTCACGTTCATACAAAAGATGAAACATCAATCTGACTGCGCTATACATGTGTTGTCTAATTATCCTTCATCCTACAAGCACCTTTACAAACACAATTTCCCCCATTACCAGACACCGTATTTCTCCCCTGGGAAAAGTAATTTGAAAGATGACGTTGCACAGCACAAATTTACAGAATGTAGGTGGTCCAAGACAGAAGGTCAAAGTTAAGCTGAAGAGTTAACATCTGACTTCTGCTAAAAGATATTAATTCAGCTGTTTTCAGATTTTGAACATTCTTAAATACAGCAGCAAATTCCACTGTTACTGAAAGACTTAAATAGAAAATAAATCCACTGTAACACATACAGTCTTCTGAGTATTATTTTCCAGTCCTTCTTTGCAAAATTAAGTACAACTGATTTCTCCTGTGGAAGATTTTCTGTGCCTGTTTGCGTAAGTAAGTAGTGATGTACAACCATTCAAAATACGTGCAGGTAGTGTCTGTCTTTGCTTCACAGGCTGTTTTGACCTGCGGTACAAAACTGTAACTGTAGATTATTCTAGGGATACTTTCAATAGCTCTTAATAGCTCTCAAAATCCATGTTTTAAGAACACTTTTTATATTCAGTCTTCTGTCACCATCCTATCGAGATATTTCTTTTTTCTTCAGTGAAGCAGAAGCAGATAAGCACAGAATAAAAGGAATTAAAAATAACTCAAACCTGATGTTTAGTTTCAACTACAGTGCTTAGGACTTACTGGATTTACAGCTAAACATATCAGTATATTGAAAGAAATTAATTACGGTTTAGCATAACATATCTGAAAGTTTTCATCGCTAAAAGAGGTCAGTGGCCTCTGCCTTTTTAGTCAATCCACTTATTTTGCTTCACTGTGAGAAACAGCATAATAAAGAACAGACTGTATCAGTGGATACAGTTTCTTTTTAATAGGACCTTGGGAAAACAATTGGTGGATTACATATTTTAACATATTTATTGTCTATTTTTGCCTGAAATGCTCTCAACAGCTGGCAAAAAAAAGTCTGTTCATGTTCACAAGGAACCCTACAACGCAAAAAAAAAAAATCTGAATACTACAGGTTCCAAAATACTTAGTGAACAGTACTAACGACAAACCAGTTTCTCCACACAAGATCCACTCTCAAAGGACAAGGTGTTAAATATCTTATTTTAAAGGCTTTTTTGAAATTTTTAAAAGTTAATTACTTAGAACTTTAAGGAGTTTTTCAGAATTCATTTGAAACATCCATTAACTTAGAGTGCTATTAAGCACTAACATCTGATAAAGCAATTACAGCATTAAAAAACCCTATCAGGTCTGTAAAATTATTATCATGCGTTGAACAAAGGCTATGAAAACACAAGAAAACTTTACCTTTTGGTTAATAAAAAAAAAAACAGAACAAGTTTGATTGGCAATATGCATTTAATTAAATAGCTCCATCTCTGACATGTACTAAAAAAGTTGTTTTTCATACAGAAAAACCCCTTTCCATAACAATGTAAATTAATGGTATTTTCACTGACATAAGTCACACCAGGATAATGAAAATTGCATCCTGTTTTAAATGGTGTTTAAGACAACAGAAATCCCATCCCAAGTTAAAACAGTTGTCTACGGGTGGGCATAAATCAGAAAAACTGCAATCTAAGCTATCCACGAGGAAAAAAAAAAAACAAACGCAAAAACCCCCCAAAAAACCAGCAGCACGACATAGCTTTTGCTGCTTCTCCCTGGGTCAGTGCAAGCTGTGATAGATACCACAGAAACAGGGAACCCAGAATTATAGAGCTTTCTTTTCTTCTTGAGTGAGCAAAAGGTAAAGCAAGAAAACAGACCTGTTTTCTTAAGCCACAGTTTGTTTGTTTGCAGTTTACATTAAAAAACCCCAAACAAGTAGAAGTCCTTTAACTATTTTGACAACTTTATCAAAAGCAAAATCAAGTTTATAGTAATGAAATGCACACAAATCACTAAAGGAGAAAATTGTCCTTTCTGTCTAGACAATCAGAAAGCCTGGGAAGTTGAAGCGAGATTACAATTTTAAACTAAACTTTAAAGACGGAGTATTTGTAGTTTAGATTTAATCCAACGTTCTGTCATTGGCTTAATAAAAATGGCTTAATATTTCACTGCTTTTCAGTTCAAAGCTTTTAAGATATGGCTAGAAGCTGTTGATCTACGATGAGCAAGCAAATAGCAGGAAATACAGAAAGCGGGTGGGCGGGGGGAAAGAGAAGGAAAAGGTGACGGTGTAGAAGGAAACTACTTTGAAAACCAGTAAAAGTGGCCAGAATGGGAAACTCCCCAAGTTTAGATATCTATTCCCCTTGATAAAAGATCCTTTTCAGGTTCCTAATGAGGATCTGGGAGAGAAGGAAAGATGTTTGGTCACCAAGCTCATACTTCTGGACTGCAAGGGAGTCCAAGTTAGGGAGAAAGGGAGAACTGCGTAGGAAGTAAAAAGGAAAAAAAAGAAGTGACAGAGTAAGCGTAACACTTCCAGTTAGGTATCAAGCTCATCTCTCAACCAGTGTATGTTATTTTTATTTGGTCCACATTCCTTATTGGGTATTGTCCTATTATATGTATGATACACACTCATTCTGGGGAGTTATTTCTGAAACCTTACAGTACTACTGACAGGAGAGTTAAAAAAAAAAAAGAACCAGACCTGCAAGTCACCAGCTCCTCAGAGGCCAGACCTCGCCCCTCCCCAGCTTATCTCCTCTACTCCCCCGCCTAGCCCTGCCACACCAACACTTCATTGAGCTAGACCATGTGAGACAAGCCAGTTCTAGAC
>NW_010415809.1:65004-73343 GCF_000710305.1 Buceros rhinoceros silvestris | reverse complement strand
TCATCGTTTTCAATAATGACGACTGGTAAGTCAGTGGGATATGTCCTGGCCGCAAAGAGAAGCATAGCATCCCTCATTAGCAGTACTGCTGGAGAGGGGAATGTCCTCTTCTCCCGATTGATGAAAGTGATCACTACCTCCTGAGCTACAGTCACTCGACTGAATGACAGGTCTGGTGAACCAAAACGGGAGCATAGGGGGTGAAGCTGAGTTAGGATCAGAAAGATCACTTCACATTGCAATTCAAAGTAAGGAGGTAGAACCAGGTTCAAAAACCATATACCTACTTTGAAATATCTGGTTTGAAAACAACGCATACACGACACAATGTTCACTTATTTTCACACAGGTATATGAATGTCAATTTGCAAACTGGACTACCCGCTGGTACCTACTGTGATGTTATTTCTGGACAAAAGGAGGACGGCAAATGTTCTGGAAAGCAGGTGTATGTTTCTGATGATGGAATGGCTAATTTCCAGATCAGTAACAGTGCTGAAGATCCATTCATTGCAATTCAAGTTGATGCCAAGTTATAACTCAGGAGGAACGTCCTTCTCTGGTCTGTACATTTACTGTTTCCCCCCATATGCGATTCCCTGGTATTTGAGCATGAGTGATTCTCTGTATCTAGTGAAAAATAAATGGCAAGCAAATCGAAGAGTCACTGCTTTTTCCCTTAATGAACGGGATTGCAACTTGATCGGGTCATAACCAGTGGCAGTGCAGCGGCAGGTTTTACAGCAGTGCAGCTCTCCCTTCCCTTTCCCACGTCACGGAAATGCGGGAGAAATAGAATAAACTAAAAGCACCTGAACCAGCACCTGGGTAAGCTGGAAATAACACATTTTAAGGCCGATGCATACACACACATTCTCACTCTGCCTTAATGATAAATCAGAATGATGGTAAGAAAGAATGCTACTAGAAAAAATGCTACTAAATATGATATTGGTATATAGATGGCATTTAATACAAAAGTCTCGGTCATAAATATTCCGGTGACACTGTTTGAGATGATAGTGGTGAATTATCCTCAGTTACTAGAGTCAAAGTGAAAATGTTTGGGTTTTCACCCAGTTGGCACACCAAGTGCTCTGGGATAAATAGCCAGAGCATTTAATGTTTATTTAAGAAAATGACTTACACCCTGTAGGACAGCAGCAGAGAGTGACAGATTCTGTGGCACTTGTCAGCTGAAAATGGAAATACTAAACATTTGCCAGAGAATGAAATTCCATTGTCTTCCTTGGTCCTAAACTAAGAATTAGATTGTGTTATCCAGCCCCAAGACTGAGAAGCAGCCAGCTTAATCAACTGCGTTATACTTCCTCATTCTTTTATTTTTCATCCCAGTTGTTGAGACAGCCTTTGGAAGCGTAGCGATTTCTGTGTGTTCGTAGACGACAAATGATAACAATAGCGGATGCTAATTTCTGCAATGTTCCGAATACTCTGTGGAGCTTGAAGACAGTCAGAAGACCCTTGAAAAAAGTTAACCTTTAGAATATGGGCAGAAGGACTACAGGGAGCTCAGGTTTACAGTAATGAAAGTTCAGATATTGGCCTAATTTACACTGATACTATTCCTGAGCTGTTCTCTTACAGTGTGCGTGGGAGGTAGTCAATAAAATTTTGATTTGTTATCTTACAGGACCTCGTGGTATACTTTAAGTATTGGAATTAATCTGTATTTTAAATGAAGTCTTTGTTATACTGCTATTGTCCAAAGTTTTCTGTCTTTAAGGTTTTGTAAGCATAGTCTTGGGCCAGCTCAAATAATTGCTGCCTGAGCTCACAGGATAAAAACATTCAGTTGCAGAAGAGCCATTGACTGGATTTAGGTCATTTGGATACTAACCAAGTTGAATCTCACCAGTCATAATGTTTAGCAACAACAAAAGGAAAACGAAAAAAAAGCATTGAGCCAGCCGCAGGAACACCAGTGCAACATTTTGGCTTTCTTGTTTTCTTTTCTTTCTTTTTTTTTTTTTTTTGCCAGGTGTTTTCTTGTTTTTTTCTTGTGTCGTCTTTTCTGACACTGAAACCAAAGCGAATGGAAATAGGCTCTTGGATAGCTTTAGTTAGGAAGAAAAGTGAAGCGAACGAGCATTTGTTAAGTCATGGGGTCACAGCCCACTGTTAAAAGCACAACAACAGATGCAGCAGCAGCTTTGGTCTTTAGACCTACTAATGCTCCCCACAGAGCAATACAGTTGCAATAATAGTATTTTCCTAAGTGGAAGTTTCTTGGAAGTGGTGGTACCTTGACGAACGTGTATCCACACCTATGGACAGCTGAGTATCTCTGTATTAGTTTTGTCTTAGAGTCTCCTGCCTTTCAGAATTTATAACCATCATTTTGATTATATTTAAACTCGTAATTTGCATGGTCTGGTAGAAAATGGCAAGACAACATCTTACTGTGAGGCTGCAGGAAGATAATAGAGGGATCAGTAACACATGATACCTTTCCTGTTGAGATGACCTTAGGATGGCTAAACTGGCATAGAATGAATGTGGATTTCCATGAACTAATCTCACTGCAACTCAAACAAGTCCCTCTAACCCTGTCAATCAGGACAGCTAATGGGTTATAGCAGTAATTAAGGCAATAAAGACTAATAACACATACAGAAAATAAATTATCTTTCTCTGAGTTCTGTGCACATTTCTGCCTTCATACAAATACTCCTTGAATCTACTCTTTGCTAGACAATGCCGTTAGCGATGGGCAGCTGGTATGCAGAGTGGTGACAGCGGCAGGACAGAGCAGTCACTGGTGGACAGACAGCGTGGCAGAACAGTTAGATCAGAGGCAAGCTAGCACGAATACCACTGTTGGCAAACGTGATGTTGACAAGGTGAATAAACACAAATGGTAGATACAAGCCAAAGAGAGAATAGACAAACACCTTCTGGATGACTTGTCTAGAGCATCAAACTGTGTATCCAAGAGTAGGAGTTGCAGACGATTGAAACAACAGAAAGAAAGGACTAAAGCAAGTGGGTCAGCAAGCACCGTGTTTATGTTTTGTAGATAGGACTTTCTAGGAAAAGACATTACATCTTAGAACAGCTGTGATAGAGTTTTATGATGCTGTAATCTGTAGCAAATTGTCTATATACTCCAGGAAAATAAAAGTAATGACCTTGTGCTGAGAAACAGACTGCCACATTTTCATGTCAGGATTGCATGCTGTGTGAGAAGAATGGGATGTTAAAATCTCTTGATAGGAGACATCAGATGGCACAAGACAGAAGGAATGTGCCACAAAATTCTGAGCAGTGGCTATGGATCTAGTTTTCTTCTTTTCTTTGGAATCTATTACCATATCTGCTTGTACACATTTTCTAAATTAGCTATCTTTTACATATAATCACTATGACATTCATTGCCAGCCTCAATACTGTAAATTACTGTGTGGTCTCTAGCAAAGTACTCTGTTGCTGGCTGAGGGAAGTGAACATGGCACTTCTGCATAAGAAGCGCCTACGTATGGGGAAAGCAGAAGTCAAAATAGCTGCAATAAAAATCAGTTTCCTGGTTCTCTGCATTGTGGAAAAGTGCCTTCTATCCCTCTTCATCAGGAAAGCCACATATTTTCTCTGCTGATATTCCCCTGTGGCACTGTATAAGTATCATAAACTCATTGTATACCCAACCAGTCAAGTAATTTCCTCACCTCGCGTGAGATTGGAGAAGGTTATTACAAAGCTGACGACCTGGACAAGTACCTTCACTGTGGAGGGCTGTATTTTTCTCAAAGGAGGAAACGTCACATAATCCAGCCCTGAATTACTGCTACTGTCTTCCCATTTGTCATGGACGCAATACAATCGCTCTTCCCATGTCTGCTGACTTTGGAAAAACACCTTTCACTGGCACAGCTGGCTTTCTGCTCATTCGATCTTTGCACTCAAACACCACGTTCTGTTCATCCCACGCTCAGAGCCCAGAAGGTTGGAGAAGATCATTGGATAAGGTCATGTCAGTTGCACTATAATTACAGGATGATCCTCCCACTCCTCTCTTGTTCTATCTGCTCTACTTTGAACATAGCTTTGTTGATGAAGCAGTGACTTTTTTTAAACAGCTACTCTACTGCCCAATGGACTTTTGGGCAGATTTCTTCTTCTTTACAGTAAGATAAAATTTACATTTTTATATTATACTTAAGTACTCCTCTTTAATCACCTTAAAGAAAGTCTTGTCTTTCCCCTGACAATATTTCCTATCAGTAGCTGAGAAACTAAGTGTATACTGCATGTCAGTGCAGTGTAGAGTGATTAGAATTAAGTCCAGCGTGACCAAATTAAAGCACTTTCATTTTTGCCCTTCCTCGTTTTTATCTTGGTAGACACAAAAATCTAGTAACAGAATTTTTCTAATCCTGCATGATTGAGGAGAGTTTTGGCCTCACATGATCTGATACTTTTACACTTACAAACTTTGTTACTTAACCTGTAATCATTGCAGATATAACCTTGTGTCAGCATATCTGTCTACCCTGAAAAGAACAGGAAATAAGTGGTCTGACGAGTGTAAAATCAAGCAGTGTGTAAGAGAGAGAGAGAGAGTGTGTGTGTGTGTGTGTGCGCGCGCGCGCGCGCATATAGAAACGAATGAGTGTGGGTGTGGCTGTGCCCATATACACACCCAAACACATCCACGTGTATATGTATATATATTTTTTTTTTTCATTCCTTATGCCTGCAGGACAACCCTTAGGCCCTTAGCTGGGAATGATATGGAATAGCTATAGCTCCATTATGATCAATTTCTGCCATAACTGTTCAGGGATCTGAATTAGCAAATAAGGTTTTATTTCTGGGATAATCAATGGTCCAGTATTGTACTTCGTGTGCATGCAGGATTTTCACTGAGAACAGAGATACCAGCATTAAAAAAAAAAAAAATAGCACTGAGGCCAGAATTATCAGATAGATACAGAAATTTTTTTGGTTTACACATATTTCCCTTAAAATTTTGAAATTACTTATTTTTATATTGCACTTTGCTCTACCCTTTTGAGATGTTTGTGTGATTTTGCAGTGAGATAGATCTTAGAACTTGCCACACATATCTTCCGAGGAGGAAACACTAGGCCAAAAAGTATTTCCAAGGAAATGGCCCACGTGAAGCCGGTTGTGGCACTTCCCCTCTTACAGGAAACCTCTCTTGACTTCAGCAGGCACACAATCATCAGGGTCACTGCTTCTCAGTCTCGCTCTCTGTCGCTGAACTTTGGATAGTCAGTGGCACAGTTTCAGCAAAAGATGAAGGACACCTTCCTACCTCTCCCAAATACTTGGCAGCCTGGTGGAGCAATGTCTTAAAGCACAGGAGCAGGGCACTGGCACCGCTCCCGGCTAACCCCTGACGGGTTCTCTAATCGCTCGTGTACCAAAAGGACGGAGCAACTTTGACTGATAGGGCATCCTGCATCCAGAAGAGGACTTGACTGGAGCTAAGCTCGAGACGGAGGACAGGAACACAAACCAGGCTGTTTTCAGTCCATCCTGGTGGCGAAATGGTAGCCGTGACCGCAGTCGTTTTGCTGAATGTCACCTACTGGTTATTTCTGGTGCTGTATTTGAGTCATGCCTAGACTGGGTACCTGAGAACAAACAATGCTGGAGGCCTGATTCACACGGTCCCTTTTGAAAATTGTGAAGAATTAATTAGGAATGTAAGATAACACTAATGTTATTGCAATAATTTTGCTTTCTTATGCTGAACCCACTGCTCTCACGGAATATGTGGAAGAGAGGATATTTGCTAGAAACGGTTTCAATTGTGTGCATACCCTGTTTTAAAATGAAATGATAATGCAAAATATTTTATATCTTCAATAGCAGGACACTAGCCATATCCATTTAAAAAAAAATGTGCTGTATTTTTAAGGAATAAATGTTCAGCAAGTTGATCACAGTGATGGATAAAGCTGCAATCAAAACACCAAAGACAGCAATAAAAAAATAAACATCAATTAAATGTCAAGAAATTAATTTTGTGCGAATGAGACAGGTATTGGGTCACAATGGTCTATTCTCGTGACTATTGCTTTTTGACTACTCGATTTACTACATATGTAAAACGTCATATTCTTGTTCTTGCCTCAACTATTGGGCAATAAAGTGTATATTTTCAAGTGATTTCAAGCAAAGCTACAGCTCATTTCTTCTGTTATTAAAAAATTGTCTTCTGATTGAAAGTAAAGATATTTATATTGGCATCTTTGCCCACCAGAAACTGGATAATTAATAAATCTGTTATTTTGCTTTACAATTATGTTTTATAAATGAGCTAGGTAAATAATTTTGTCCCCAAGAAAGAAATTCCTAGGAAACACTACTCATTTAGTTTATACGTGAGCAAAGTGACCACTAATTAGTGTCTGCAGACTCACGATAATCTTGTTCAGCCATTCACAAAACACTTGTGCTGCTACTAATGAAAATGACTTTGGACTTTTCGGAATGTACAGCTCTAGAGCAGCTTAGCAACACCTCTACAGTCTATGGGTCCATGGATGTTCTTGAAAAATAATAGACATTCTGCTCTCAGGAAAAACAAGCCGTCAAAAAAAAAAAATCTCCCTTGTGTCGTGTGATTATAAAACCATTTTGTTCACAACTACGATGTTTAATTATTGCTATAATGATGGTGATTACATTAAGTTAAATATGCATGGGACTTCCATTCTACAGCAGCTCAAATGTGAACTGCATTTGCTCTGTGCTACAATATATGGAAAGAGAAAAAAAAAATATACACTTTTTACATTAGTGATGACTTTTGCTTCTTTTTAGGTTGAAGCTATACCACACATGCTTGTATCTGCAACACTGAGGAACTCCCACACTCCTAATTTGCGGGAATGGACGAATTTTCTAAAACAAATATATCTAGAGATGGTAGAGAAGCCATCCGTGCTGCCATTGTCGTCACAGTCACAATTTTGCTGTTTTAAACCATGCTGCTCTTTTCTTTAGAAA
The DNA here is from genome assembly GCF_000710305.1 of Buceros rhinoceros silvestris. Lineage (NCBI taxonomy): Eukaryota > Metazoa > Chordata > Aves > Bucerotiformes > Bucerotidae > Buceros > Buceros rhinoceros. The sequence goes on along the minus strand of NW_010415809.1, from coordinate 66,341 downwards.
CAATATGGGCTAAACCAGAGGTAGAGAGTGTATAAAACCACACTTCTGCTGCTCTCTGACTGTGGAAGTATTTAAATTGTACAAAATACATATATTCTTACTGTAGCTACTGATGTGTATAGTGTATATGTTGTATACACACAAACATATACGTACAGACAGTGTTGCATCTGTACTTATAACACAGATGGCATCAGCTGTTTGTTCGGGAGACCCTGCTTTTCTGTGGAATGTAGCAGACTTCTAAGCTTTCCTGAGCATCTCACTGAATTGAAATAAATAGCTTAGGCTATTCAAATTCCATTTTCATGCTCAAAAAAACTGTCACCAAGGAAGTCGTTTTGCATGGTTTATGGCAGATTCAAGAGAGTTGAAGTTGTGCCCTGGATGCATTCAATTATACTTAATATCATCCTGCGGAATTACTTTTTACCACTACTCGGACAGCTCCGGTGCAGAGCAAAGTGCTCTGTTCGGGATAGCATGCTAATATCTATGTGAACATCAGCTGATACATTCAAACAAGTTATTCCATATAGAGAAAGAATTGCTTCAAGTATATATGGAGAATCATCACAGGCCCTTTTTCCCCAGCTGAGCACTCCACTCCAGTGAGTTGGCAAGAGGCCTGGAGGATAGGCTGCGCCCCGGAGAAACCCCTGCGCCTGTGACAGAGTCTGGGCCCCAGGGAGTGCACGTGGACCTCATACTCCAGGAACTACCTCCTCTTTGTCACTTGGCCATGGCTCCAGCCTTTAGAAAACTTCAGAGAAAAAAGATTATTAAAACACTATCTGAAAAAATTCTAGGCTGTCTGCCTCCCTCTGCTTTGGACAAGATGGGTGGTGTCTCAGCATCTCCCTCTCACCGTGGACCCTGGTTGGAAACCGCTCCGCTGGTCCTGTGCGTTGGGCCTTACCCGATTAACCTCACGTGAGCAACTGCGCCTGCAACAGCTGCTGATGACGGTCGGTCGACATCTTTATTTCACACACGTTATTAACGTTACGTGTTTGGAAGTGTGGCAGGCCTGAAACTCTTTACAGCTGACTACTGGATGTGCTCTCCTTCGGCTTCTGAAGCCAGTCAGTAACGCGACCTGGCAAACCGCAGTGTTAGAACATAGACGCTGTAATCATGGACAGGAAAGCAATGCCTGAGGACATGCATTTTAGCGTATTTTGGCACTTAAAGGACTCAATATATTGCGTGTCTGTGGTGAGGTGCTGGTGGTGGGGGGTGCTGCAGGAGTGGCCTCTATGAGACAAGGCTAGAGGCAGATCCGGGCTGGGCGCAGCCCATGCCGTGCAGTTCTATCCCGCTCCACCGCTGGGGAC
>NW_010415809.1:49090-64944 GCF_000710305.1 Buceros rhinoceros silvestris | reverse complement strand
GAAAGCCCGGGGCGGGGCAGCCCCCATGCCGTGCAGTTCTATCCAGCTCCACAGCTGGGCACAGCTGAGACCCACAGTGAAAACTGCCGGCACCTCTGTGAAAGCGTGTTCAAGGACAAACATGCTGTACGGGCAGAGAAACGAGTAAAAAAAAGTGTTAGGAGCAACCGTGAGCTGCCAAGGTAAGAGATAACCAAGGAAGGGGAGGAGGAGGATGTGCTGCAGGTGCCAGAGCAGAGATACATCTGTAGCCTGTGGAGAGGACTGTGGTGGAGCAGACACCCACACGCAGCCTGTGGAACCCTACGCTGGAGCAGATGAAGATGTCCTGAAGCTCACTCCTTGCCTGAGCTGCATCCCAGCCATGCCCCCGGCCAGCCCCGCACCTCAGTGAGCCTCACCCCAACCGGCCAGCAAAGCTGCCTGCCTTGGCCACCTCACCAAGGACCTGCCTGGCCATGCCAGGCTGCAGCGGTGGCTGCAGCCACTTGCCTGGACAGTCCTGCCCTGCTTGCCTGGCGCAGGTACTGCGGGATGGGCCCCATGTGACCTCATCGTGATACTGGCCTCCCTGTGCCCAGCAAAGCTAATCCCGTGGGCGGACCTGGCGAATGTGCTGCGGTGAGGAGTATTTTGAAAGACATGTGGTAAGGTCATATGAGAGAAAAGTAATTTTCTTTCATCATGAGTGATTACCATGCTTTCTCTGTTACCTCTACTAATCTACAGCCTAAGTTTGCTTGTAGTAAAGCACAAAGAGGGCTTTTTTTTTAATTTCAAATAATCTCTACCTCTTGAATGCAATCCTATTATTGTTCAATTAAAAAAGTATTTCAGAAAGATCGTGTGTAATTCAGAGATCAGGCCCGATTGCTAGGTGTTTGTTGGAACACAAAGTGATGTGTCAGTAAAGCTAATGAGTCTCTAACAAAAAAATTTGAAAAGACTGTCTACAAAAGAGCAGCCCTACACAGACATGCTGATGTGCCTAATTAAAGAAGCTGGATCATGATCATCCAGATTATGTAAGTATTAATAACATAATAGTTTAGCTCAATCTATATTGGATCGTTCTGGAAAATAACCTCTAATGGTATTGAGGGGGCTGATGACGCAATGTAATTTTTGCTGATATTACTATGCTTAGCAAAACGGCAGCATTTATGCTCTGCTCTCATTTGCAGTTCTCTAGAACTCTTCCATCTAGCACCGGAGTGAACTTGTTTCTCTGAGCTAAGCATCAACAATGTACAACAATCAATCACCATCTGCAGCCTCAGTCAGGGAAAACGTTGGGTTTTGACAACAGTAACGAGACACGGGAAGTGTTGGCAGCAGTTGGAGGGGCAGGTTCAGCTGCCCTGGGCTGCAGGAATACCTTCTCCTGGGCAGGCTCCTCGGGCAGCCCGAGCAAGGGGAGTCAGTCCCTAACGATTATTACTGGTTCTTGCAGATTTCCTCCTATGAGAAACCAACACTTTACTGAAGACTTTACAGTCCTGCAAAGCTTCCACCTTCTTGTTAAAACTAACAATAAAGTTCTGCAGGGCCAGGGATGGCTGTGTGAACAATATAAAAGCCCGTTAACTATTTCCAATGATATGATAATATCCACTTCAGTAACATTTTTCTTTTTTGTTAGTAAGCACTGAAGTCATGTAAAGTTCTAACAACTACCTCTTATTTTCCCTCATTTTGGCAAGGAAGGAAATAAGAAAAAAAACAAAACAAAACATGAAATTCACTGTTCTGTAGTTTAAGCAATTATATTACCAACCAGAACATTAAAAAACTCACTCGTGTATATTAAGCTCTAATTTGGCAATTTGCTGTATTATTGTATTCTATTTTATGCTTATGCAGTGACAGAATCTTTCTGCATATTAAAAATGTGCACCCTGAAATATAAAGAGAATAGAGGTTCAACAGTTTCACTGCAGACTTCAGCATCACCTTAAGGAAATTCTATTTATTTTAATTTCTGTGTCACTGGCTTTTATAGATGTCTAAAGACTCTGTATTAAAATTATACAGAGAGACTGTTTTAAGCAGCCCACGTAATTTCATGCCTTTTAGTTATTGATAGAGTCTAAACATTTTAATTGTCATTCTGTTTGCTACAACTCCAGCTGCTAACTTTGCCTCAATGAGTATGTGCCTGCTTCAGGTCACCATCACACCTACAGATGGGTACTATTAAAATTTTGTTTGTGTTAAGCGAGAACAAGGTGCAGCAGACAGGTGATCTTTTGATTTAGCTTTTAGAACAAGATCTTTGCTGATGACAGAGCATATGGTCAACTTTGTTGAAATGGGGAATTAAAATAACTAGATAGATTTTGGCAGATGTTCACTACATTCATGCATAAATAAATGTAATCCTCATCCTTTATCTTCCCAATCTGGTTTTAGGTTTAAAAACTGTGTGGGGTGTTCTGAAACCTAAACCACGATAACTCTTCATTTTCTAGTACCACTACAGTGAAAGAATGATGTCTTTTGTTTTCATCCATCAGAAGACATAAAGATGGTAAAAATCTCTATTTTCATATATTTGCTTTATGGTTTATTACAGAAAGAAAGTTTCTTACCAATCAAAATGGTATTCTCAGGATGCACTGCTCAGGAGTAAAAATAGGAACTATGTAGCAGTGCTCACTGCTCAAGCACAAAAAAAATGGATGTCAATAAGTATTATAACGAAATTCATCCGTAAATACAGAACCTGTTGTTGTGTGTGGCTTACTCCCACGAGTAATGACTTTGGAGTCTGAAGATACTACTTCCACAAACTCCTGTTTTTAGATTCATTGCCAGGAAAGTCAAAAGAGGACACTTTGACTTGGACCAAAATGACTGAAGACATCACGGTGAGAGTAAAGTGACTGTCAGTATGTGCGGGAATGTAGTACAGCCTGAGAAATCACCGCTATATGGCAGCGCTTGTCGATGGCTCCCACTGCTCGGGGGTGCGGTGGGAGATGTGCATTGTCCTTCACTAGCAACACAAAATATTCAGAATAGACTTTGAGAGTGTAATCTCGTGAAGTGCATAGATGCCAAATATACGTATTTCTTCACACATTATACTATAAATCAAGGATTGCCCAATTTCTGAGGCTCTTTGGATTTTTCAGGAGAAGATATTGATACATCAAAAGAAAACACAGACACGTACAGCTTTGTTAAGCTTCAATATTGAGAAAGTTTGTCCGGAATCCTTGGTTTATCAAGAAAAGCTCTTTGTCAGTAAACTTCCCTCCCTGCCAGTGTGGTGTCTCTGGTACACTATACAGTGCTCTACATAGGTGGGATTTTCAGAGGTACCTGCTCAGTCCTTGGCAGGTTTCTACAGGACCTCAAATCCAGAATATTGAAAACTATTGATTTTGTATCAGGTAGAGCAATTCCAAGATGATTGGGAAAGAGCAAAGCCCCAGGGAAACCATCACTTCTTTACAGGGCCTTGAGTTCAGATATGGAAAGCCCTAACTCCGGGCATGATGGGCGACACTTTTCTGGGGTCACCAGAAGATTGAATACAAATAATATAACTAGTTCTGATATGAGACTTGTTATTTTCAATACAAGTTTGAGTAGACAATAAACGGCTTGACATTTTTCATAGAAAGGAAAGAAAAAAACCCTCCCTGCCTGTCTCTTAAGCTCTAGCAGAAGTCACAGCCTCCTTCACACAGTGGAACCATGTAACATCAGGTGTTCAGCAACTCATCTGACACGGCAGAGCTCTCGAGTTACCTGACAAATGACTGGTGCAGCAAAAAGACTTGAGCCTTTCCTGTCACCAAAGGTGATAAAGGGATCGTATCTTCAGTGTTCTGGCCCAAGAGACTAATTGCATTTATTCGTTGAAGTAGTGAGTGGTCCTCACCCTTGCCAAATGGGCTGCATGTCTGGAACCACTGAGGCCAGTGACAGTGGTACATTATTCTTGATTAACATTGTCCACAGTGAGTCAGAGCACGGTCCCTTAATACTAGCATTGTGCAGAATGCAAATGCAGAAAACGATGACTTTTTGCGGAGAAAAAAAATAAGGAATTCGGCAATTGTGTATTCAGAACATTTATCTTAAGATAGTACATGTCTTTTTGGACCGTGGATGATCTTGTGGACTATCAGTAGTCCAGGAGCCACACAGGAAGAGTCTAGACACTTGCAGAAGGATACGTGTTTGGAACAAACCCCATTTCAGAAGTGGGCCATAATTAATAACGCAGCTCTTACAATCAGGTGTCTCACAACGACCCTTCTAATAGAAACCTTAACTATCTACAACCTTCCTTTTGGTGGAAGGAGATTGTCTTGCTGACAGCCTGCTGACACAGTTCATGACATTCAGATTTAGGCTTTAATTTTTTCCTGCGAACGATTTGCAAGTGGGGCAATACCAATTCTGTTGTATGTGCCATGGCATTTCAGGAATCCTTGCCAACACAATAAAAGAAAAAAGCATTTCAAAAAAGAAACAGAATGATAAATCTTGTCAGAACCACAAGATGGCAATACTGTTTAAAATATAAGGCTAACTCAGCTGACACAATAGTGCTCTGGCCATCCGGAGCAGACAGCAGGCATGCCGCTTGTTTACAGCTGCACTTGTAAGGTGGGTATTTTCATTGAGGATTATGACTAGCCAGCGGTACCCGCAGGGTTTGTTTTAGCTCTCCTTTTAACAAGAGGATTGTTCAGTATCGTGGCTCAGACTCCGGTATAACAATGCTGCTGGATTTCAACACGAAACACGCAAGAGATAAGAATGAACATATTGCAATCAGTGAACATATTGTGCCTGCCTTTTCTCTTTCATGTCCTCAGTTTCTGGAGGAGAGAAATCCGAGGCCATTAAATAGTGCCTGGCAGCTATTTTTGTTGATTAGCTATCATGTTAATAAATTACAGCCACTTTCAGGCAGCAAAGAGAGCAAATGCAGGAAGCTGTTGAGGCATTGCTTCATCAACATAAAATGTGGTGCATACAAAAGGTGTCATTCATAGCAAGCAGATAAAATGATACTACATGCTCAAGGGTAAACATCGTATTCCCCAGGCATTGCCTGGTTACGTTATTAAATAGTTATTGATACTGTCGCTTATAACAAAACAAAGAATCACACCAAACCAAAGTGCTTATGCAGCAGCAGCTCAAAGCAGACAGCTGGTGAGCTTCACAGGTAATGAGAGTATGCATAGATGGTCTGATAGCCAGGCCAAGAAGTTCACCAAACACACACAAACTCACTGAGAAATGTGTGTAAACACACGCACGCATGCTTGTGTAGTGCTAGAAGGAACGCTGGAAAATTATAAAGAAATTCTATTCCAGGGACATACGTGATGATACAAAAATGGAAAAATCTAGTCTTGCCTGCACACCGTATGAGTGCAAGAGGAGTTCTAGACACACACATGCCTCCAGCACCACGAGGTAAATCACTTGCAGCAGGTAAGTAAGTATGAACGTTTCCGTCTCTGTATCAGACAGCACTCTGCTGGGGAGCTGGCACTGCAGGCTGCGGAGCTGCTCATCTGCCACGCTGATTTGTTGTGGCGCAGTAAGAACTTGTTGTTAGTCTACATGATTGCCATGACAAACTCAACACATCTATTTCTGTTTACACTGACAGATGCAAATACCTGCAGAAATGACTACTTCAGTGGCTCGTTCGAGGTATGTTTTCCAGCAACGAGAACACAGTGCCCATCTACAAAGAGGAAAGTTATGCCTAACTGCGGGGTATATCTTTTAACTCGATGCATACTATAGCATGTAACTCCCATTAACTTTAAAGGGTTATAGGCTGAAGGAACATCAAAGTAGAACATACCCTGAGGAAGAAAATTCTGTCCTTGGATGCTGACGCGCAGCTGCTGTTGACATTAACAGAAGAGTGCAGTTCTTAGCCCTAAGTATGCCCGTTTCTACTGCATCTGGAAACGAGCTCAGTTCTCATGGAAAAAGGCTTACAGAATTTCAAGAAAACACACTCCTAACAATATGTTTTAAACCAAACCGTCTAAAACCAAAGTCTTATTAGACAAGACACTTACTGTATTACACACAACTGATTTCAAAACAAGCAGCAATAAGTATCTCACCCTACTTTTTTCCGTACGTGTCACCTGTCCTGTAACTTGAATCGCACAGTTTCACTCTTGCAGCCAGAATTCTTTCCAAGGAGTTGATATAAACTGGCAGATGCATTCACCTTTTATACTCAGTGCTTGCCTAAACATTTAGGCATTGTGGATGTACAGTTTAGACATGATTTTAGCCTAGGTTATTATGCATAATTATCATGAGCAGTAATTATTATATACCCTTCATGAAAGCAAAAACATTGATCTCAATGTAACTTCTCTGTCCTAATTCAAGTTTTCCTGAGAAAGAAGTTAATAGTTCCCCACACAAGTATTAGAAATTGTATTTTCTTCTCTATGTCTAGCATTTAGGTTAGACATTCACACCTAGTTACAAGTTTGCGCGTATTATGTGGAACTCTGCCTTTACAGGTGATTAGGCTGTCTTAGCCACCTTCCGACTCAAATTCTCAGCTTGTATGCAGAGAAAGAGCGATGAAGGATATGTATGCAGCTAAGAACATCATGTGTATGGACAACAGCAGAGACTTGGTACTTAAAAAAAGCCTTCCATGATTTATCGTAACAGGCCATGTCTACTACAGGTCAGGTTGCAAGAAGGTCCACTGACACTACGGATGTCTGGAAGGTCAGAACAGGAAAGAACTTAGCAGAACTCTCAGTATTTCCCTTTGCAAATATGGAAACACACTGTGGGCCGGACTATATATATGTGTCTTCAAAAAAGGAAACACACCAACAAAGATAATAATATCTGCTATTATTGACTATTTTAATTACTCTGCACTGCGACATTCCCTAGCTCTTGTAAAAATCAGAATCTCTGCAGCAATTTTGGTAGCATGACAGTAGGGGAAGAAAGCATAAATAAATAATAAAGTGACCTGTAGACTAATATGCTCCCTAGTTCAAAAATATTTTCACGTATATATTTTAAGATGGCATGCCATTAAAATAAAAAATTAATAGGCAGAAGCAACAAAAAGCAACATATTTCATTTCACATTAAATACATCTAGGTGACGTGTCACTCCACCAGACCTCACCAGAAGATGACAGAGGGAACAGGCTACAGGACGGAAGGACAACAGCTGTGCTGTAAGTCGCCTTGAATCTGAGCACGGGATCTGCTGTGCCGGAGCCGAGGCGCTGCATATCGTGTCCAATATTCTGTCTTTGGAAGTGACCAGCGTCTATAGAAAGGGCAAGAAAAGGATGTAAGGGTGATGTCAGGATAACTTCTTCAGATGTGAGGAACTGCTTAGTTAAGTAAAACAGTAGCGGATTTATGCCGCTAAGCACAAAGTTTTCTATACTTTGTTTCTTTATCTTAAATGTAATCCAGATCATTCCTTCACAGTGCTTTCAGGTTAAAGAAGCCCTACTACAGCAACAAACTTCTTTGTTACCATTGTTATTTGCTGTTAAAGAACAGCAGTGCTGGACAGAGACGAGAAGCATGGGTTTTATTTTTGTATTTGTTTTGAGAGGTGACAGAAGACACTTGATCTTCGAGAAAAAACAGGGCAGAGTAGAGGGAGACCAGAAGAAGGGGCAAATTGTCTTTGCTTATGAGTGTCTGTCATCCTCTGGAGGTCCCAACACAACGGCTGAAAAATGAACGGGGGTGTGTTTGTATTTGTGCATGTTCCTTTCTGTGCATACTCTTCAGATGACATGGAACTCAGAGATACTTGAGGAGATAAAAGCTTTAAGCTTTGCTGTATTTGAAAAATAAATATCCAAAGCAGGTTTCCAGCACGGCGTGTATCTGGGGTTGATTTCAGAGTGTACCCATTGCCTGATGTTGTAGTGTTGCTTTGGGAAGAATCGTCTTTTGCAAAGAGTACTTCTGGGAACCATGATACATCCCATAACCTGCTCTGTCTGCCCTACAGCGAACAGAATGAGCAAATGGAAAGAATGGATAATGTAACATGGAGAAAATAAGAATCAAGCCACCCAAAATCTGACTTGAGGTTTCTGTTGTAGTGGTGTTGGTAGACGGGGCTGAGTTACTAAAGTGCATCACAATTTGCTGCTTCAGAGCACCAGCAGAAATTACAACAATGTTAGGGCCACAAGACTGGTCTAGGATGCACAAAGTAACGCAGATGTGGGCATTAGGTTATGGAAGAAGGCTATTACGTGCGTTCAGCTTGCACCAGCTACTTCTCCTGGGCTAGTACTGACAGTGGAATTGCTTACCTTGTGCCTTTTTGCCCGCAGGTAAACTACAAAGGAAATTAATGTGGAAAAGCCTACTGTACTACAGTATCGTATCTTTATGTTTACCGTACAGTAACTTCCTATATAGACAAGATCTAACAGTCCAAAACCAGTAGTGCTGAGACACTGAAAGCATTTGAAAACAACAAGCAGCAACAGGAGCCTGAACTGTTCACAGCAAGTGGTTTTCAGCTGAAATATTATCTGCGAACAGATGACTTCTGAACATGTCTGTAGATGTCTTTACACCAATCATTTCAGCAACACCTGGCTGAATCTCACCCGCATCTGTAGATCTCTCCTGTAGACCCTTTTTCATCCTTTCTATGAGACTGCGAAAGCTCTGTAAGGCTTCATATTCTTTCTCTTGGCACTCAAATCTGTTTTCTGCTTTTCAAAGATGATTGAATTTTTGAAAGTTTTCCTAGCAAAAGGCAACGCTGAATGCAAGACTCCAGTCAAATGTGCTGTTCTAGCTGCATTCAACGTAATCGTGGAGTCAATCATTCTGCTCCAAATTCAGCAATCCCCTTCCAATGCCCTGTTAAAATAACACTCTCTTTAAATTTGTTGGCATTGCAGTATTTGGAGTATCTCCCCAGCCTGTGTTCTTTTGCTCCAGAGTATTTTAAAAACTTTAAACAGTAGTGCTTTGGTTTCCCCCCACATAATCAGAATGATATGAAACTGCTAGAACTAGAAAGAGGAAGAGTAAGTGATATTCTGGATAGCACATCTACCTTCAGCCTTTAGAAACAAAACATATACATGAGAACAGTCCTCAGTTTTTATTCCTCTCGCTTATCCTCCCTGCTTCTCCCACAGTACTTGAACTAAAACCATTGTGAGGTAAAATAAGATACTGTAGGGACTTCGCTACCATTTTGCCTCTCATTTGCCCTTATGTTTGTATACCTTGTAGGGTTTTTTTTTTTGCCTTCCTCTTCAGAAAAATAGAAAACCAATTGTAGGAGAGAGAAATTTTCAGAACTCACAGAGGAGACTTCAAAACAGGCAAAAAGGGTTCAACCAAAGCTCTAACATCAGCACACTTGATAAAGGCAGAAATTGTCTGGTTTTTTCATACTTATTAAAAAAGTCAATGAACAATTATCTCATAATTTCAGTATCTTTGCACGGTAAATGATCTAGTAAGCAAACATTCCAATTTTGTAAGTTAGTTTCTCAACATGTCGTTGAAATACTGACCGGAAGAGTAAAAGACAGAGGAGTGAGTAGCTTTCCCAGCTCTCTGAACACCCAGTACTTACGCTGAACACCCCTACAAAGTTACGCCAGCTTCAAAAGTTTAATGCACATTTGCAAAACGCGTAGTCCAGAGAACGCTTCAGACAGAGCTCTCCAGAGGCTGCTCCTGTGTTTATAAGTATTCAGATGAATTTCTACATCAGAAGAGTGCAAGCTTACGTTTATCAGAAACGTTCTCAAGAGCATGGGCACTTTTAAACTAAATCTTTGCGACTGAGCTGGAAACTTTATGGAAACAGAGGAATCTGCTGCAGTAGTTTTACCACCCAGTAAACCCAAAATTTCATCACTTCATATTTACACTAAGGGAAATAGCTTTAAATATATTTAGCATGTTTAAAGCATCAAAGAGATTTAATATTAGAGCTCTCTTACTCTTCTTTCTGTAAAAGAAACGTTACCTACTTTCAACAGTAAGTTTTAGTTCTAGAAATTCACATTAATTACAACATTAATTTATTCCTGTTCTATGTCAGATGAACTAAGTTTTTTCTAGTTTTTGTTAAACATGAACATCAGACTTACAAAACGTTTATTGATAATATTTGCTTTAACAGAAGAAAGGTGAGGAAAAAGGCAATTCAAATGAATAAGGGAAGATTATTTTCTTTTTTTTTTCTCCTAAGCCTTGGCCCTTTTCATTTCTAAGCAGTGGAGAGGATATGGAGTGCCAGTACAGCATTGTTTCCTACAGAAAACACTTTCCTGACGATGTTTCACTTATGGAATGGCAGTGTAATATCTCTGCATTTGTCTGTACTTTCATGTATAGAAAGGATGAGAAAATGCTGCTTACATCAACAAAACAAACTCTCATAGAAATTTTATAAGCAGCAAAGCACAGATGGCTGAAGGCATATGTTAGATCATGATTATAGTTTTATTTGCTTAGGAAGGCTTTCTCAGCTCAGGTCCCAAAAAGTTTCTCAGAACTCAAAATGCACATGAAAAACGAATTACATAGCATATATACGTATGAAAGCCCTTTCAATCCCTTATAAGTACTTGCCTAACTAAAAACAAGCTTGCAACTGCTTTAGAATAAGAGAAGCATCCATTATTAATACCTGCTGCCTCTAGTTTCTCCTGTAGTATACGTCTGTTTCAATGGTCAAGGCCAAAGTGCAAATCACTGAAGTCAGTTTATATTAAAAACCTCCTAAGCATGTAATCAAGGGTCATTCATTTCAAAGATTCTGCGGCTTTTTAGCAGAAAACTTATTTCTGTGAATGAGGTTTGACCTGTATGATGTTTCATAGGTAAAAAAGACAATTTGAAAAACAAGATTTTCCCTTACCATTTAGAATTGTTCTTGTACCTTAGTTCTTATGGATTCTCATGTACAGTTTGTGGAGTAAAATGCAAAAATGTTAGCCAATGTTATTTTTCCAGCAAGCAATACACGATGTATGATGGTAGTAAGGGGGAAAATTTTGAGTCGGATTGTGGGCCAGACAGGATTCAGGCAAACCTACAATACCCATGTATCAGTTCGTGTGGCAAAACTGATCCCCCAAAGCTTGGTTTTCACATCTAGATATATCCAGCAAGTTGTAAACCATCGTTAAAATATTATTTTCTTTTCAGCCATGTAGGTCTTCAGGAGTCTTACGTCTGACACACTTTGACACATATTTCCATCAAATCAGTAGCCTATCAAAAGTCTCTGAGTCACTGCTTCAGCCAGGGGACTTTCCTGGGACACAGCTGAAACACACGACGGCTCCTTGTTGTTACTACGCAACTATCAATGTCAATATATTCTGGATAAAACCTGATAAAGAATTTTTATTAGCCAACCTTTCTAAACCCTCAGAGCCCCAGCTTTTTAGGCTGTATGAGATTTTTTTCCAAGCACGTTGTTTCACAAGGTGCCGCAAAAAACAAAGCAGAGAAATAATGGACCCCAAGCACATTACCCCTTCTGCTACCTCTCAGATTGAAGGCGCATTTAAACAAAAAACATTCCAACCAGTGATGAAGCCTTAAGACCTTCATATCTGAATAGAAACATCACTTACATACATATAAAGCATTGAAAGCCCTGGTAGTCCCTTGGTGACTGATTTTGTACACTCGTACAAACATGCACACACACACACACACATGCTGCGAGAAGCAAGGTCCCCTCTAAAAGTCGTTGAACCCCTTGAGTAATTGGTGCTCCGCCTTTCACAGCCACAGAGACCAGAATTTGCCTTTCTGTCTGGCACACGGAGCTATGCACATTATCAGCTATGATGTAGGGTTAATTTTCCTCTAACCAGAGTCTTAACAGGTCAAATTAAAAAGGTTTTGAGACACTGAGAAAACCTGCAAATAAGATGCAAAGTCACAATCTCTTTTCAATTCTGAATTGATACCTCCCACACCCTATACTTACATTGGTGAGGGAGAAGGTGCATGACCATAAGTTAAGGATGGAAAGTGGGAAAGGAGAACGGCAGAATAGCTTAAGCTGCTGTCATATAAATGCTCTATTTTTCCTGCTAGTCTAAACTCAGTTCCTGGAAAAATTATAGGGAAGATCATACTGAATTCTGCTGAAAAGTATTTAAAGAATAATGCAGTCATCAGGCACAGTCAACACAGGTTTGCAAAAGGAAAGTCCCATTTAACTAATTTACTATCCTTCTATGGTAAGATCACCTGTCTAGGGGATGAAGGGAAAACAGTGGATGTAGTTTTTCTGGATTTCAGCAAGGCTTTTGATACTGTCTCTCACAGCATCCTTCTGGACAAGTTGTCCACCTGTGGAATGAGCAGGTTCACGGTGCACTTAGTGAAGAACTGGATGAAGGACAGAGCTCAAAGGGTTGTACAGAATGGGGCTACATCTGCCTGGGTTCAGTCCTAGGGCCAGTCCTGTTCAATATGTTTATCAACAATCTGGATGCAGGAATTGAATGCACCATTAGCAAGTTTGCTGATGATACCAGATCAGGAGGAGCTGTTGACTCTTGAGAGTCAAGAGGCCTTGCAGAAGGATCTAGACAGATTAGAACATTCATCTACGATTAATGGGATGAAATATAACATGTCCAAAGGTAAGATTCTGCACCTAGGATGGAGTAATGCCAGAAACAAGTATAAACTTGAGGGAGAGGAGTGGCTGGAGAGCTGCCCTGCCGAAAGGGATCTGGGGGTGCTGGTTGACAGCAGGCTAAATATGAGTAAGCAGTGTGCCCTGGCAGCCAAGAGAACAAAACACATCCTGGAGCACATCAAACACAGCATAACCAGCTGGCCAAAAGAGCAGTTCTGGGCCTCACAATTTAAGAAGGTTGTGAAGGTCCTTGAGTACATCCAGAGGAGGGCAAAAAAAGCTGGTGAAAGGCTGGAAGGAATATCCTATGTGGAGTGGCTGAGAAGTTTGGGCTTGTCTAATTTGGAGGAGGGGTGGCTGAGGGGTCACCTCATCACTCTCTGCAGCTTCTGGAGGGGGAAGTGCAGACAGAGGTGCTGATCTTTCCTCCCTGGTATCCGGTGACAGGACATGTGGGAATGGTTCAAAGCTGCTCCAGGGAAGGTTTAGACTGGACAATAGCAAACTTTGCTGAGAGGGTCATCACATATTGCAACAGGCTTCCTAGAGAGGTGGCTGATGCCCCAAACCTGCCACAGTTCAAGAGGCATTTGAACAATGCCCTTAACAACATGCTTTAGCTTCTGATCAACACTGAAGTGTCAGCCAGCAGGACAGGCAGTCGGGCAGATGGTATTTGTAGGTCCCTTCCAAATGAAATGGTCTCATCTTGTCTCATCTCTTCTCCTTTCTCTTCTTTTCTACAGGACTATTTAAAAGATCACCAAGTCTGTTTATTAAAAGCTTTCTATAATGCTTGACCGACACCAACTAAATAAACAATTCCATACTGGCGAAATGCAGTTCTGATGTAAGGACCGTTACAAGGTATGTACCGTTGCCTAAAACTTGGGCAAAGGTGCCATTTGTAAAACTGGACTTATTTTCCAAGCTTTGTACCAAAGTCTGGCAAGACACTTTTAACACTTCAAGTCCCAAACACTTGAGCCCAGATCATCTTATCTAACAGAAAAGCAAACAGAAAAACTGAAAAATAAGCAAACTCCTCCTCCTCCTCCCTGCCAACCCCCAGCAGCCAGACAAACAGAACAAATCCCACCCCTACACAGTCAGCAATTAACATGGTCCCACGATAACCAATTTGCTGTGGATTTTATTTCTTCTTTTTTTTTCTGAAAGGCAATACACAGGTCTCCCTGGGAAGGATATTCTGATGATAAATAGTATAATCCTCTGACTAACTCTCACACATACGCTATGGAAAGAGCAAACATTTCCCATTATTGCAATTATTGCGAATTCTGGCAATACACAAAAAGCTACGTTGCGAAAAAGCATGGAAGAAAGAATACCACAAGATGCCCAAATTTTCCCATCAGGGCATGTCCTTAGACTTCAAAACTTCCTAAATGCAAAGCGTTAAAGAGACCTCCTGGTGGCACAGAGAAGATGACTGACATGTCTTTCCTTCTCAGTCACCTCAGCTGGCTATTAGCAGTTATTTCTGTTGTCCTGAACCAGACTCTTTTCATTGACTGGAATATGATATCAAAAATCCACTCTTCTTCTGAGTTTATTATGAAGCATCCTAGAAATCCATTGTGTGGTTCAACACTGTACTGCCTACAGACCCCCATCTCCCACTGCACGAGGTGATGCTCCTGTACAGATAGAGTCATAGATACACACAGATGTAGTTACATACTCTTTATAAGGACAGCACATAAACTATTTCTGAACATCCCTCATTTGTTTACAAAGCTGAAAGCTGAGCATTCGTTTCACACACAACATTAAGCGCTGAACACAGCCTGTGAATAGCTTAAGCCTTATGCTAATGCGTGATATAATTGGGGAAGATTAGAACAAGGTCGCTAATGATGTAATTGCTCACAAGTGCTTGTGAATGAATTCTCTTCAGCTGAGGTTTGCAGTCCTCCTGCCCTGGCTGCTAACTGACAGCTTGATGATGCCCTTTCCTGGTACTTTTGCTGAAAGCCCATTTCAGAGTTCTGACCTGAAATTTGTGGGTGATCACCTAAGGAGTGAGCGGGCAGGAAAGAACCCCAAAGCACTGTTTGGCAACACAGCTAAACAAAACAACATGATGTGGAGGTCACACAGAAGAGGAAACAATTTCAAAAAAACATTTGGAGAATACATTTGGATATTGAATAATTCTGAGAAAAATACCTGTCTCCTTACGAGTATTTCTTGAGCTCAAACAGGCTATGTAGACCAAATAAATTGTTGAGTGTGAATTATCTGCTCATCACTAGGAAAAGTAACTTTTCATAAATAACTTACTGTGTAACTGTATTTTTTCTGAGTGTTTGCCTTTTTCTGGGACATCTGACTATAACTAGATCAACATAATAAAATACATAATGCTTAAATCACTCTCCTAGTAAAATGACATGAAACTGAAGATGGGAGATAGCAAAGTCAAACACAAATATATCTTGAGACATCAATAATTTTTAGCTTAATATTTAACTGTCCTGTTGGATGAGTGCTCACAGATCTCTTTTGTCTCTGACTTTTTACAGAGGTAATTAAAATTAATTAAGTAGCCTTCCTGACAAATATAAGTAAAGAACTCTGAAGATTTTTTTTTTAGGATGGCAATATGTAGGATTGTCAGGGAATTAAAAAATAATAGAAAAAATCCACCATTTTTAATGCATTCCTGAAATTTTGACTGTATGCCCAAAGCGTTACGCTCCTTAATTACCATAGCTTCAGAACAGCATCTATCATCAATACTGTGGTGATCACCTCTACTTAGCAACTAGGTCACAAACTCATTTGCCATTCCAGCAAAGAATTTGCATGGCCGATATTTCCATTCATCTATTATTTCTGCTGTGTGGAAAGCACATGAAAATCCTACTTGCATCATCAGACACATTCGAATTCTCATGAACTGCAGCAGTTTGAAATGGATGAGGAATTCACAAGCTAAGATCACTTGTGGTGAATACACTGCTGGACGTTGTCTGCTGTAGGGTATGTATTAGCTATGCCAAGCAAAGCAAATTGGAAGTCGACAAGTTACAAAAATAGTTTCTTTATGGATTTGGAGATAGTTTAGGTCATTGCGCATTCCCTTCTAAACTGCATTATTATCTGTGGCAAAAGATGAAATATTTTCTGACTCCCTAAGCCACGTTATTCTTATTTCGAA
>NW_010415809.1:27680-49016 GCF_000710305.1 Buceros rhinoceros silvestris | reverse complement strand
CAGGAATGGTACTTTGCTAGAATGGAAATGATGGAAAAAAATCTGTACAGAATATTTGCTCAAAACAGCAAATATTGCATTGAATGCAGCTCTGTGTCAACTTGAAACTGAGATTCATTCATCATGCTACATAGGGCACAGCCAAAAAAAGTAAATTTTGTGGGCAACGATAAAATTAGTAATGATGCTGAGTGCATTTGAAAATGCAATAAATTTATTGATGATTCAATTTTCTAAAGTATCTCAAAATTAGGACAGTGCATCTTAGGAATCTCCCACAAATTCGGGAGTACCCCTTAGGTCTCTTCGATATCACTAAATCATTTTGACACTGACAAGTCCATTCTGGTTACCAGGAGCCTACCTAGCTTTTAACATCAAGTTTTTAAATAAACCTCTACCTGTTTATTATGTCCGTTGAAAGATCAGTCTGAGAATATGTTTATGTTCTCAAGCAGAATGTCCAAACATCTATTTTGCAGGGGGAATTTATGCTTTCAAAGGCTTTTTGTTCCAAAATGGAATTCAACCCACAAAATCAACTGTTTAAGAGTTCCAAAG
Organism: Buceros rhinoceros silvestris; assembly: GCF_000710305.1. Lineage (NCBI taxonomy): Eukaryota > Metazoa > Chordata > Aves > Bucerotiformes > Bucerotidae > Buceros > Buceros rhinoceros. Next base: position 48,455 of record NW_010415809.1, on the reverse strand, counting down.
ATTTTAATAAAAGAGAAGTCTGTTATTTACATGTTACTTTATTTAGCCACGTATTTTTAACATATGTACTTTCCCCCAAAAGCTGAAGCAGATCAGGAGTTTCCTTTGTGTTTTTGTTCTGATACACATAGTGTTTCATTTTCCAGCAGAACCTAATTAATATTTCCTATATCATTGATCTGATCTTTAAAAAAATCTAAATATCTAGCATATATACCTAAAAATAGATATCCTCACGTCTAACTCTCTATCTGTATATAAAACATATATAAATTAGTATCTTTATGTGTAAATCCATACTCTAAGAAAAGCACAGAAAGCGCGTTTTGCCCTCCATATCTCCACTGGCTGGCTCTCAGAATTCTACGAACTTTTGTACTCTGTTTTGAAAGGCAGGACTGATACTTTTATGTGTATTTTCTTTATGAATCTAAGGTACACTTTCAGCTATGTCAATATCAAAGTAAATTTTCTTCTACGTGTGTCTTCAGAACAGAGGAAGCTTTGAAAACTACACACCTAAGACACGCAGGTTACTCAGCATCAGATCCAAACTCTTTCAGAACAGGAATTAAAATCCATAGCTGCGTTAGGAATCTTGCATAATAGGGAACTCATCCAGTTTGAAACACCCCTTGCGCTGGCTAACTACCTGCTCCCATTTTCAATATTGCCCGAAATACTTAGAGGTTGTAGTACATCAGTATCTTTTATGCTACCGTGCCTGTAAGATTTCCGTTACTTAAAATAAATCATGGTTAGGATGGCTACACTTATCCTTCTCTAATTTACTTCTAATTATGTCTCATACATTTATCGCCATTCAAATTCCACTTTAAGGCTCCAGAAGTATTATGGAATTCACATGATGTGCATATCTCTGCTACTAAGCTCTCCTAAACTCTGCTTAAGAAACAGTAGTCAATAACAATTGTACACCAATCCAATGTAAGCATTTCACGATGGCTGCTCCGCGGTTATGCACAAAAATATTCTGCTTATATATATTCACATATATATATACATATGTATCTATTCACACCTGCAGCACATAAACTGCTGGAGCAGCACTGGTTCCTTTCATGTCAAGATAAAACTCAAGATTTCAGGAAGTCTGCGATTGTGCTGTGTATCTCTATCCACATTTTCAAAGGAAAATGACCATCTTCAAACAAACAAACAAGAAAGAGGCATTCTTGGAGGATATTCTCATATGAAATAATCAACGCTTAATTAGTCAGTTCCATTTTCCTAGCTATGAAGATCAAAGCACTCTAAACTGAAAAATACAAAGCCTTCAAAAGTAAATTTCTTTTTCTTTCTTTTCTGTAAAAGTCTGTGTCAATCAGCTTCACAACTTGGCAGTTTTTCTCCACATAACACCATGTTTAATGTATTTAAGACTGTTTAACAGAGGAAAAAAATGTCGCTGTTGTACAGCTACTAGTCTGGTGAACGGGACTGCAAGTGGGAGCAACACAAAGGGCTGTAAGTAAAGCAGGCTCAAAAATGCGAAGCAGCATTGAGTAAGTGGAGGTGTGTGGAGTATCTACAGATGAAAAAAATCTAAGAAATGGACTGCAAAAAGGCAAAAAGTATTTTTTTCACAGGTGAGAAAGAGGAGTTCAAACTAACATATAAAGTCTGAACAGGTAAAAAAGTGCAAACTGCACAGACCCGATTAAATAGCAAAAATGTACTGGAAGTTGAAAGCAGGTAGTTTTAGGAAAATACGCATCTTCTGGGAGGCAGGAAGAGTAGGAAAGAAATAAAATCAAGCTAATAGATAAATACAGCTTAAAAAGAATTTCCTAAGTTAAGAAGTTGAATGTTTTAAATCAGCTCGAAAAGGCCGATCAAAAATGTCTACAATGGAGATAAATGCTTTCTCTTTAAATACAGCCCACTTGAAAAAGACAGGGAGAGAAAGGATACGAAACCGCAGATTTTTTACATTTAGTGTGTGGCTTCTGATTGAGCTAGAAGTAAAAATGAAATGTGCCAGGAACAATATTTCTTCACGTATCAAAGCTGAAACTTGGAAAGGTTTCAGGTAGAAGTATACATCTGTACATTTTAGTTAAAATATGTAAGAAGAGAATGACAATTAATTTTGCCTTGCAGTCTTCAGTTCACCTGGACTACATTTAAAAAAACATCATTTAAAAGAACATTTTATGATGATTAAAATGGTATTTAATTTGTTTTTCTCAATTCTTTATTCTCAAGGTCATTTACACTCACAGGCACAGACATACACACACACTCATTCTGTTGCTTAAAGCTAATTTACTTTTGTTGATTATTCAGCAGTGGAAGTCATATACTTCTCCCAGTAGCATCATTACCATGAATTAATAGCACTGTTCACTGTTATTTTTATTGAAAAAAATGACTTTCAACTATTATATCTCAGCTGGAGCAATCAAATGATATCTCAGGTTATCTTATTCACACAGCATCTTAAAAATAACTTGAGTGCTAACCTTAATTGGGTGAAAATTGTAGGATATAATAAGAGAACATAATGAAACACTTTATTTCTTTAGACATTTCCCAATACGGATTTAATTAAACTTCCTTTCTTGTTGTTGTTGTTAATTCTGATCAAGTTTTTTGAATGAGTCTTAATGAAAACCTTAAGACAACGCATTTTGTGTCCTAGCAGCCTAGTTCTGCATTTCTTATTTGTGACACTTCTATGGTATTCTGCCAGAAATTTCAGGGTGTCAGGAGAGAGGGGTTGCATCTTGGCAAAGAATAGCTAAAGCTAAATCAATTTACCTCTCCTGGGGACCTGATAACAAGGACTAAGAATATATTGATTGCTGGAGCATGGACCACAGCACAGCGCAGAGACGGTGAAGCCAGATGCTCACTTGTCATCACCACACACTCCCAGGGATGCCGGGCTCTGGCTGTGTCCTGCCTGCAGGCAAGGGGCGGCCCTTTGCACACCCCACAGCCCCCGGGCCTTCCTGCCATGGTGTGTGCGAGTGGGAGGAGCTGCCTGGATGCCCGTGACCCTGGCTTCAGGGATTGGGATGGCAAGGGTTCAATCTGGTTTATTCTTGACTTTCATTAACTCCTGCCTAAAGGATTGAGGAAAAAATATTTAGGAGGAAAACAGTGCTATACAAGAAATTGCATCAGCCCATACACTTATTTGTAGCAACTAAAGGGTGGGTGAACTTGATTTTTATCCTCTGTATGAAACAAAATTTGCCTTGATGACCCTTTGTCCATTAGAGGTAATGGCCTCTCTCTCTTGCTGGTTCCCTAGCAATGTCTTCTCAGTCCTTGCCTGTCTCAAAAGTAACCATGACAAAAAGCAGACCAATGCAATCCACAACCACGAACAAAGCAAAACAAGGCAGCTTTCTTTTTCAGCAAAATAAAAACAAGCATTTGTTTTTCACATTACTCTTGAGCCCGGCTTTTTATAAAGCCATCACAAGTTAAAACACAGAGGAAAATTGCTCACAAATCCAATAAAATTTGGAATCCGCAGCTACCAGCAATACCAGAGGATTTCCACCCAATATATTTGCCAACAAATCAATAACGAGAGTAAATCCTTCTGCACCGAGGGCAATCAAATGCTCACTAACAGGTACTATCACCAAAATTAATATAATCCCCCAAGTGTCAAAGTTAATACCAAAGGAAGCTTATGCTTCGCATGTGATAAGCTGAAGGATATTTCTTAATAATGGTTTAAATAAAAGGAAATTATGTGGAGATTTTGAATTCAATGATCCTGAACTCTCTTGGCTCCACTGAAGTCTCTTCTTTCTAGAGATGTAATGTTTTCTTATCCCAGAGAGCATGCTGGTCCATCAGGACCGTTATGCTAAGCCTGGAAGGAAATCACAATTCTTTTAATCTAGAGGCTGTCTGAAAGTGGCTTGCTTCTTTTGTCAGGATGTTCACATTTAAATTCTTTCCTGACCTTTGGAAGTTCATTCTGGCACTTATTTAACAGCCAGTCAACTATGTAAACTTCCAGCTCTTGAGAGTGGATTTAATATTGCTGATCATTAATAATTTATCATCTGGACTGTGATTACGTAAGAATAGTGTGGGAATTTACACCTCATCATTTGAAAGAGCCCACTGGGGATACGTTGTGGCTTGGTTTTGTTTCAGGAGAAGCAGTATTTGTTGATTTTTTTACATTTGTACATAGTCCAACTCCAGAGTTCAGCCAGTATCTCTGTATCTCCTAGGTGAGGTATTGGGATGTTCCTCTCTCTCAGGCTGGCAAAGGACCAGTTCTTGTGTCAAAATGCACATAAGAAATGAATAATAATTCTGTCTCAAATCAGTTAGAGGTCAGGCAGGCGAATTTTTTCCTACCTTTTCCGATTAATATTTTCTAGCAGATAATTGGCTTAGAGGCCTTACCTTTTCAGGAGGAACACTGCTGCAGTTAAGGTATTTGCTGAGTTTCAGGAAATTCACTTGCAGGATTCCTACAGTTCCTGAGAAAACATACCTAGTTTCTCTTTGTCTCACTGTTCCATATTCAAAGAGATAAAAATACATAATCTCCTACATCACTTCACAAAATGCATGGCTAAAAGCATTTCTGAGCTGGGGCAGGCTCTGTAGGTTAATGATAGCAAACAACGTTCATATTCCACATCGCCCAGTCTGAACTGAGGAGCCTACAAAAGAACATTCAGGATTTTGCAGGGGCGGGTGGAAAACCGGCTACGTACAAAACTGGCTATGTGATTTAATAAGCGAAGTGGCAGAAAGCAATGGAGCACAAGGCACTGCAGTTTGCCGGGAGAAGCAGAATTCTCTTCCTAACTAGGTGTTATTGTTATGGTGGTAATGAGCAAGATCAGTATTTTGTAATTAGCAGAAAGGAATTTGAGATGCCAGACTGATGAATCACAAGTTCAAAGAGTGGGAGTTTGAAGGATATTTATGATATATAGCAATAACAAGCTGCCTTTGACAAAATGGTTCACACCTTAATAATGGCTCTTTAAAATTGGTATAGGGTAGATATTTTCTACAAATTGAAAGATATAGTCAGAAAAGGGGATATGGAAAAGAGCTGCTCCTTTGCAGTAACACTTCTCCACACAGGAAAAAATGAATTCTGGTTGCAGAATGTAAGACAAATAAGATGGGGTTTTATATGTATATCAGTAAGGACAAGTAGTTTAAGAGAGAAATCTGCTATGTACCAAGTTCAAAGAGTGGGAGTTTGAAGGATATTTATGATATATAGCAATAACAAGCTGCCTTTGACAAAATGGTTCACACCTTAATAATGGCTCTTTAAAATTGGTATAGGGTAGATATTTTCTACAAATTGAAAGATATAGTCAGAAAAGGGGATATGGAAAAGAGCTGCTCCTTTGCAGTAACACTTCTCCACACAGGAAAAAATGAATTCTGGTTGCAGAATGTAAGACAAATAAGATGGGGTTTTATATGTATATCAGTAAGGACAAGTAGTTTAAGAGAGAAATCTGCTATGTACGGAAGAAGATAAAAAAATAGATCACACTGATTCTAAACTGACTGTACTGGTATGTGGGTCTCTGGCACCATGAGGGAGGCAGAAAACAAAATGGTTAATTAAGAAATGATGAAGACTTTGCATCTGATTCCAAATCTCTTGAAGCACACATACATCACTGTGCTTCAGGTTAACAACGATTCAAGCTGCTCTTCGTATTGTCAAAAACTGGTGCCTGGGTGACTGATAGAAAAGCTAGTAAAGAAATGCATGTAAAACCTTATTACTGGCCTATTAGCACTTCCCTGTGAAGTACATCACAGTGTTTATGCTAATTATTTTATATGATTAACCAATGAAATCTTTCAAAAATATTTCATAGCCTGGTTCTGCAAGAGTTTTCTATACGCCTGGCTCAAAAATATGAGCAGTCTCCTTCGCATCATTAGGATTCACACACTTAAAATGAGCCATGTAAGTAATTTTTTTTCCTCTGTAAGCTAGGGCTTTTGCAGAGCTAACGAGACACCAGATGGCTGGATGACACTGAACTTCAGAAGATGGATAAAGAGTAATCGTGGAAATTATCATCTGGTAAATCACATTACAGTCCCTAGGATAATAATGGAAGTGAGGGGTTGATTTTTTTAAGGAAAGTAAACAGCTGATAGCAGAAACACGAGAAACAACCAGCAATGAGCGAAATTATGACCCAGGACATACATGGTGAAACACAGGGTGACTACAATGGGGGTCGTGAGTTTGTAACACAGAGCAATTTTGGATCTCGTATCCGGCATCAGCAGTCATCAGATGCAACACCTTAGAAATCATACTTGAAAAATTAATCTCGTTTGGGTTGGAAATGGGCACTCATGGATTTAAAATTGACTGACAAGATATAAACAAAGATATTGAGCTTAGGGGGAGGGAAAAAAAGCAATGCTGAAGTTTAAACACCAGAACAAATTGACTAAAGAGGATCGTCTATGAGAATTACGTAACGTAGCTGAACATTGACCAAGGGTGATAAGGTAACTATAACCATGCTGGGAGAGGAACTTAAGAGAGCGGGTGAAGAGAGTAATGGAATAGAGAAATTAGAAATATGGGGATATTACAAAGGCAAAGGAGCATGAAGAAGTGTCCTAACTCGGAACCATTTTTAATTAGGAATAGTGTCCTGCAAGAAAACTTGCGTGATCTATAGAACGGTTTTAAAAATTTTTAGATGCCAAGAAACTTCATGGACCACTCTCTGTATAAGATGGTGAAGCTGAGGCAGAGAAGCCCCATTCCCTGCCATGTCATGACTTGACTGCATATTTACTTTACTTGCCTGGTCACTTTTTTTATATGCGTAGCATTAAATTTATCTCTATTCTAGACTTATTAGTTCTTCATCTATTTACTTCCATTATGTCACTGGTCATTACTACCATGTGAGCAAGTGAAGAAATTTAGCTTTGTGCAGTCCACTGGCCATGTATCCCCACGCGGCCATCTGCAGCGATAACTGTTTTCTGCCTTCCTGCAGAGAGAAGAGTCTGGCTGCAATGCAAAGGAGCCCTCTATACCCACGAGGGAACAGGATTTGACTCAGTAATGCAGATCAAACAGAGAATGAGCGTGCACTGATTAGGCATGTCATCATATAATAAGGGTATTGACCTTTTCACTCGTTCCTTAAATCACATAGATAAATAATTGCTCTTCACACCCTTTGTCTTCTATTTGTCGTATTATCACATTGTTGGCTTCAAAACACTAGTGCTCAAACTAGCAACTATTATTAGAGCTCACATAAAGCCACTGATGTATACTTTTGAGTTGTAAATCAGTGCCGTAAGACAGCTTTGGTCTCTGATATTCCCATCCAATGATCTAGCAAGGCCTTCATATTCTAAGGACTTGGACAAACACAGCAGGTAGCTGTGATTCAACACGACAAGTGCTGTCAAGGTGATGGTATCTGGTGAAACCAGAAGTCACAACTACTGTTACAAGTTAAAAATCTGAAGTAAAAACAAATCAATAAACTGACTGAAGCTATTTCTGTGAAAGAAGAAAGAGAGGAAGAAAGAAAAAGTAGAGGTGAAGATTTCACAAGGTGCATTAGTAACAACTACAAGGTAGCCTCTAGCTACTTTTTATCCCCAGCTGCACTTCCTCAATTCTGCTAGCTAATACCATAGTACCATTTATTGATTCACACAATTTTCTGTTCCACTATAATAAGAAAAGATAATTCAGATTTAAAATAACAATAAGGTCACAGGTTACACTTCCTGCTCTCATACTAAGATGCTTTTTCTTACTGTACTCAAAGAAGAAAATGATTTCAATGCCCAATTAGTCAGAGGAGTTACAGGAAGACCACAGTGCATTTGAAGAATTACTTTAACTGGATGAAAGTAAAATTTAGTTAATCTAGCATAAAAGTTGAGTACTTTGTGGTGGTTATTTTTGTTTCCTTTTTTTTTTTCTCCTTATTGCACAGCAGCACTCGAGAGTATATCTGTTATTACCAACTGCTATTTTAATTTTAGGAGGGTATTACTACTGCCAGAAGGCTCATTGTTCAGGTTCTGAATCAAAATAAAAAACGATCTAAATAAACAGCATGTCTAAAAGCCTTAAAATTTTGCATGTCTGGCAAGCCGAATATTTTATTGGAAAGAAGTAACATTACATTTCCCATTGTCCATGTATCTCTGAAATGTTCACAGCTGCACTAGTTTTCAGGAAATCTGACTGATTTGCTCTCAAAATCTGTATAAGCATCAGCCAGTATTAAAAAGCTGTTATTCGCTAACAGTTCGCTCAAGCAACGCAAAACTTCCAAAGGCCAAAATTTGATGAAGGGCTTGGATGATCGAACTCATCCCAATTTCCAAGCACACGCCGATTTTACTCTATTACCACTGTGCCACTCATCTGGGCAGAACACGATTCGGGGACGGATGATAATTTCTTGCCAGAGGAAGACATGTCGGGGGGAATTCTTTCTTCCGGGTCGTCAGTGCCACTGACACATCTCACGAGTCCTGAGGAGACAGCCTAGATTTCAAAATGGCCATGCAAAATTCTCATTGCAACCATGGATTTTCTCATCTGAGAAACACCAGTGACACAGAAAGGCAGTTTCTCTGCCTGCTGTGAGGTGCATCTCCATCACATCCCACTAACGATGCATTTTTCCTCGCAGATTCATCCATCCTAACGTATCTCTATTATGTGTTTTACGTTCAGCCCTCCTATTCTTCCGTATTTGCTGATCTGCTCTCCCCCTCTGTAACGAATGTCTTTCAGTCACTCAGAGTCTGCTACCTGGCATGAAGTCAGGAGTATTTCAGTGAGACAAGCCCAGGTAGCCGTCCATGTTACACACGAAAGCCTTGCAAAGAGCCTATCCGTAAACCTTCGGAATTCAAGATAACTTTTTTTGACAGCTCTGTCTTGTAGAGGAAAGCAATCACCTGTTGTCTTGTGAGTCTGCCTGGACATTTGGGGTCCCAAAGACAGAGTCCTCGACTAATGTTTACAGAGGCTACACTGAGACCAGGGCGAGTAAAACAGTCACCAGCATGCTGTGTACCAGATCCCAGCATGATATGCAGTAATGACCTGTCAGGAAAGCAGACTGTGTACCACCACACTGCGAAATATCCTGGGGGATTCTCTTTGTGAATTCAGCATGCCTTCAGGCAAGAATGAAGTCACACATCATTTAAATATTGTTTCATGCTTTCCTTTTAGGGTGTCTTATCCCTTTCTTTGGTCTGTTCTAATCTATATTGCTAAAAATTTTCAAAATAAAGAGAAAGCCCTGAAAAGACCATTCCAACCTTCCCACAAAAGGGCTGTGTCTCGGAGGTTTCAGATTTTTTCACACACCCTCCCCTTTTATCTCAGTAGGGCTTTGAAAAGGCAGCCAGGAAAAAAAATGTTTTTGCTAACTATTATCTGATCATTTTAAAAGGAATTGATCGCATTTTTTTTTCTTATCTTTACAATTTGGCAACCTTTTTCAAGTAAGAAGTGTGTGTTGATATGGGACTCTGAAGCAGCTTGCAAATAGTCCTGGAGAATAAAGGAAACTTAATTTCATACCCTTATTGTAATAGGATGGTGCACAGCAAGGACAGGGAAACCTCCACTAGAGGAAACAATAAACCCTGGAGTCCTTTTCTCGCCAATACCTTTGTTTGCCGATTTCTTTCTTTTTAAAGCAAACAGAGTAGCTCTGCCGTTTCAGTGATCTTGCATCTTTTTGTTTTTTCGCTGCAGTGCTGTTTGGTCTCAGGTACAACACAGATTGCCTCACAGTGTTGTCTCAGAAGGTTGCTAGTGCTCTCTGCTGCTCCGTCCTCCCCCCCAGGCACTGCTCTGTCACTGGGACTTTTGTTCAACTCTGGGGCCATGGGAAATCTTGAGGTTCCAAGATTACATGACTTGTCGAGGTCATGCAAGAAGGAGTAAACTGTATTTCCTTACTTAAGATGAAATCTAGTAAATATAGGTAAGAGCCTGCTCATACTTAGAAATTGTTCATGGTTACAATAGAATGGATTTCCCTTTTCTAAACATGATTGTAATTTCTATCACTCTAAAGTGTTGCCCGGAAAAAACTTTTTCCCTTGTGTGCTCAGCCCCTGTTAAAAAGGAGAGCTTAAGTGTATTCAAAGGAGCATCATAAATATCCTAAAAAAAAAATCACCATGCATGTGAAAGTGCTACAAATGACTCACAGGGACAGGAGTCAGAAGGGAAAAATATATAGTTCAGGTATCTGTAGAGGCCTGCACGCAGGGCCTAAAATGATTTTAATTTCCATGGAATATAAAACAGCAGTGTAGGCACGCACTTCATCTCCTCAGCACGCTCTCACTGATAACAGCAATTCGTAAGCTTTGTCACATGGAGCTATACATTGTTCCACTCACTTGAGAGCTACAAACCACTGTCGCAGACACAGGTCACCTCTACCAGAAAAGCTGCTACTCTTTTTCCCCCTTTTTTCTTCCATCATTAGAGAGAGTGCATCGTCAAAAAGCTGAATGGCTAGGCTTTCTACAGAGAGAGGCAAAACAATGGTTACACAGGGATTCCGCACTTGGGGGAAAACGTTGAACTCCTTTGACCCAAAAATTCTGTGTGTCTTTTTCTTGAAATGAGCTCATGGGCCAGGAATATATGGCTTGTCAAAATAAATATCTATATTTTATTAATGGCATAGCATAAAATCTACATACCTAGTTGAAATATTCAGTGAGTCATTCCAGCCCTACAAGTGCATTATTATATCCTCTCAGAACTGAATACAAACAGCTGCAGAGAGATTTTTGCCACACTTCACATATATCAAGCACAGCAGACGTAGCAGCCTCCTTTTGGTAGCGTACGTTCTCTGCTGTACCTGAACCGTCTCTTAGGTATATAAATGAAGATGGGATCGCGTCTTTGCTGGAGCAGCAGGTGAGTGAATCACAAAAAAAGTCCCAGTCAGTCTGTGGGTAAAACATGATAATTTAGAAGGCTTTGTGTCTAAACAAAGAGCTGCTGAGAAATGGCCTGATTTAAGAAAGCAGTAGAAAAAGTGGTGAAGGGGTGCTTATTTTTTAAAAATACGGTCTTAATCCATGGATTCACTCTCTAATTTAACTTTTGATAAGTGTTCCTCGCTGTTCTTGTCTATTCACATACGCAAGCAAAAGTGTGATTTTGAAGGGGGTAAAGATGACAGTTCTGTTCCATAATGTATTTGGCCAAGGTGCCCTTATTCATGTATTATACACATGGGCATTTTTAATATGCAGGTTGCAGCTATTTAAAACCTTGCTAATGCTTCATGAAAAAAATTGATTCGGTCTACTGAGATTTCACCTATACAGCATGTCTCTTTATTTTCCCTCACTATTTTATAATGAGTGGCATTTTCACTAATGCTGAACCTTTGTCGCTTAGGAGTTTAATCTTGGTCTGAGATGCTTTACTGAAGTTACAGCCCTCACTGACATACCTCCGTGACTGCTGTGGTGATACAAACTAGCTTCTGTTTTCAGAGAGAGAGCTTCTAGGTTTCTGAAAGGGGCAATAAAGTCCCATGCTCTCTCAGGTTGGGCAAGAACTGCGAGTTTGGACCACTCTAGAATTAATGAGGTTTAAATCTGTATTAGCATTGTGTTCACAGTGAGTGTGTCTAAAATGAGTATCGAAAGTGATAGCTGACCTGCCCTTCACAGTACTCTCTAATCAGAAAGGAGTGGGGTTTTTTCTCGCCGTAAGCTGCCTTGCACCAAATTTATGAAAACAAGAATATTCAGACCTGGTCTGTTTGATGCTCTTGCAGTAATAAATGCATACACATACTCTGTTTAATTTATCTGAACCATTTTCCAGGCAACAGATATTTGCCTATTGATTCTGGCAAGGTGATTAAAGCATTCGCAAGTACATATCAGCAAATTTCTAAACTATTCAAGACCATTAATATTGTATCGCTTTTCAGGAAGCTACTTAGACACAGAAATAAAGGCAATGGTTAAAGACATCACACAGCTGAAGAATAACAGGATAACTACTGAAATGGTTCCCATCCAGCTGCACAGACACACTGTAACTCAGTTCTTACACGAAAGAGCACTGGCCCATCAGCATATGAATTGCATTAATATCACAACTCCTCTAATTCTTTGACTACCTGTGCGTACTGTAATACCCACAAGAAATAAGATAGCATGACCTATCTTCAGTTATAGGTCAAATATTCTCGGTTAGTTTGAAGAGCAGTGATCTCCTGGGTTCAGAGTCATACTCATCTCTGCTTGCCTTCTGCTAAAGCGTTCTAAAAATAAATGCATTGAAAGTTTGTCATGGCCCTTGCCCAGACTTCTCCTTTTAGGACAGTAATTTGAAACCAGCACAGGTCAGCAGAAAGAAGCTGGAATTACCCTCCTAAACAGGCAGTTGTTTGCAGATGCTGGAAGGAGGAGGTCACAGTCTGCTTCCCAGGCTACCGCTGCTCCTGTCATGAGTGACCACTACAAATTAGAAACCTTACTGGGCGTCTCAGCAGAAGGGTTAGAAAGTCAATTAAGGGTAACTGAGCGTTTACCATCTTAGGAGGAGGCATGTACATACCCCAGACAAGAGTTGTTGATACTCCTGTTTACAGAGCTGCCAAATAACTGCACAGTACATGCATATAGTGCTCAAAGAAACCTACTGTTAAGATGAAAGTGGTAAATAACTTTACATTCTTAACACACGGAAACTATTATTTAATGTAAATTATCCATTACCATTGTTAGAATTATTGACATGTTAAATATGAAAAATATAAGACATTTCTCTCTCTCCTAAAAGACTTTTTGAAGTACTACAATGAACTATTTTTCATAAATGTGTTCACACGCATACACATTAAACACTTTTACACAGCCTATCATTCCCGCATTTGCCTTGCTCCATTTTATTGGCTTTATGCCACAGCAGTGAAGCTATGAGAACTTTTTTCTCTCAGCAGCACTTAGGATTCAGCCTCAGCTGCAGATGAGTTTTCCTCCAGAATAAGCCAATCTGAAGCAGCTATCTTTTTTTTTTTGGTTATGTTATACAGAGTTAGGAGAACATAATAGTACCTGCCTGAAGCTCCGCTGTAACGTGATATTGCAAACATCGTGGTTACTATACACGTGACAAAGCTGATATGTGGCTCGTGGCTTTTCCCATTTCAATCAACTACGGATAGAGCTCATGAACTGACACATAGGCAACACCACACCATGTTACACTTCCGCACCTCAGTGCAGCCAACTGTCCTTTGGCCTATAAAAATTCACTAATCAAATAGTATTAAATATTTCTAATAATGTAATTGAAAATAAGAGCTGAAGTCTACTTTTACTCGGTGCAGTTCATAAGTAATGAACGATGTTTTCAGTTCTGATACCTCTAAATGCGGGTTGAAGTTCCCTTTTTATTTTAGGGAAATGGTATAGGACTATAAACAAAACATATGGTCAGCCTTTTTGTTTCTGTCACAAAAATTACTTCCATTAATGATCAGTTTTCTTGGCAGGCTCAGCAAAAAGCCCAGGAAGATATTTAAAGAGCCATCAGATTTTCACACTAAATACATTTTAGACTATAAACAGCATACGTAGCTTGCCCCCAAAATAGGCCTTTTTTCCCCTCTCAAATGTGCATACTGTCACTGAATTAAATGGCAGAGAGTTCCGCTGAGTTAGAAACATGAGTACCGGAAATGTACGTGACGTGGGGCTATGGAAGGCCAAGGTAGAGGGGTCCTATTCCTGACTTCATCACTTAACATGGATATGAGAAAGTAGCCGATCTGTATGTTATCTCAGTCCCACCTTGTATAACCTGGGGATAATAAGTAAAACCCCCACAAAATACATTGAAATCTTCCTGATGAAAATATTAAGTAATGTTGCTAACTTTAAAAACATTCTGATTTTCTTCTTCACACTTGCTGCCTGGGGTTTGGTGCATTCTTAAAACAGCAGCAAGTCAGTAGCTGCAGCTCGGTTTTCCAGGACAAGGGACATACACATGCTGCACATTTCAGGTGGCAGAATGAACAGGGCTTTTTGTGCAGAAGTGGCTTTGGGGTTGAAAAGGCACAGAATTGCCCAGCCCCGTCCAAATGACTAGCAGAAAGCTTGGTTCCTCCCCAAGAAGCAACCCAGAGAGAAGCAGCCAAAGCACAGCTTGCTCTACAACTGTGATTATCAATGTAGCTGTGACGTTTTATGCTCAGAATTATTAGTATAAAGCAGAAATAGTCAACAGAGTCTGCCTTGTACAGAGAGTTCTTGTCACGATGTGAACAGTGAACCTGTATTTACAGGCCATTATTACCGGGCTGAAAACAGAAGTTCCAGTCCAGCAAAAGAATGTGCATTAAATTTTCTGACAGCACAGAAAAGTTTGTTCAATCTTCTGAGGGACTTCTTTATTAAGAAATCAATTCCTCCACTCAGTCATCTAGCAAGGCAACCTCTTGTGCTAACCAGAAGATTTCCAGACTTCATGCTCTTTGCCCCACTACATCACGTGAAAGAGCTCCTGAGAGATACACGACCATCTGACAAGCACTGGAGAGTCCCCTTCAATCTCTCTTTCATCATAATACCCCAAAATAAGAGATAAAATCACAGTGCTGATAGTGCTGCTTGGCATGCAAAGTCATGTAGTCTCGTTGCACACTTCTTCCCCTCTGTCTTAATATCCATGTGTTGCCTTTTGTCTTCTACACAGATGATAAGTTTTCTAAGGCATTAACTCCATGGAAGAGTTGGACAATGCTCACGTCTCTTGAGTGCTGTAATGTTTGAATAATAATTACACTATCTGCTCAAGAGAATAAGTGGGACTGGCAGTCAGAGGCCAATGCAGTCAGAAGAACTAGTATTATAGTGACACTTTGAAACGACACTGATGGTCTGCCAGGGCAACGTTAGTAAAATCAGACGGAAACTTAATGCAACTCTAATGAGTAAGACAGACAGCAAGCAGAGGATAAGACCTTGAACTGGAAATCAGGAAACATTTTCTCTGCTTGGCCATTACAATCAGAGTATTGAAAAGCAGCAAAGAAAGGCATCGTGGCTAATCCACAGGAGTTCGTGTAACACATCACTATTTTACTTTGGTTGAATTGCAAAAAGAAATCTAAACACTAAAGGGAAAAGATTGACATTGGATTAAAAATGCTATGTATATTTTTATTTCTTTTGTGACATACAGCTACTGGAATATGGAGTTTTAAATTTGGATTATATTAGTGATACTTTCATGGAATGTGTTATTCATTAGTGTACCCTGAAGTATCAGCTATTTCCACTGATGGTACTCCTCAAGGAGAGGAGAGCTGATCTGAAAGGTTCAAACTGAAGGACTGAGACTTAAATTTAAATTTACCACATTTTCATCTGGATTTCTGAGATGCTACCACTGTGAAATTCAGATACAGATAACAGATTTATAATCTGTTTTTGAAAGATGAGGGAGAGATATATAAAATGAAAACTCTTCATCCTGGTGATTTAATTTTTGAACCTTTCCTCCCCCCCCCCCGCCTTCCTCTCCGTACAAGTCCTAGAAGTTTAACTGGGAAAATTGTGATGACAATAAACATTGACAGAGAGGAAAGAAGAGACCCAGTTCAGAGGCACAGTCATGATAGCAGTGTCACAACCTAAACCCAGCTTTTTAAATCCAGTAACTGGGGCATATTGCTGGGATATGAAATGGACATTCCCAGCTTCTACTGCGGCATATTTAATCATTAACCTCTACTAACTTCAAGAGAAGGAGAATCGATTTGGGCATTTGGTTAATCGAAATGCTTAAACAAAAGTTTGTTTACACTGAAAACAATTCTTTCACGAAAAGCTTTGTCCATCTTAAAAGAGAGCTCACAAAGCAAGGGGACAAGGGATGGTGGCCATTAGAGAGTGGGAGAATGAACGTGAAGTGCTGCTTTTGAAGAGCTGCTTTGCCTGTCTCAGGAGAGCAGTTGCCAAGCACACTCGAGAAAGAAATCTGAAATCAGACATCTGTATGTGCATTGCGTCCACCATGTTTGCTCTGAGGAGAGAAAACCATATGAAGCAAGACAGCGAAGGTGAAATCCAGCAAGACATCCTACTTTATTGCCATGGCAACCCCACCCTGATGAAAAGTAGAAAAACAATAAAACATCTTTAGGAAAAGAAAAAAAAGAACAAAAATCAGTGCTATCTACCAAGGGAATTGAGGAAGATGCACTTTAAGGAAGAGCTTGACATTTCCACCATTTGGTGACTCTTTGAAACAAAGGCATGGCTGCAGCTTTTTCAAGCTGCAGAGTTAGAACATATTGTACTTGATAAATTATTTAGTTTGTTTAGCAGCTGAATTCTGAATTATAAGTGAAAGCTGTAGTTACAGATTAGAATCTTTAATGCCATTGTAGCCAGACAGAATATTTTTGTTGTGATTTTCCTTGATGTCTTCTGACATCTGTCATCCTTTAGCACTGGAATCACTTTCCCTGCCTTAGACTTTCCAGGATGGGTGAATGTGAGTGTGAATAAGCTTGTGTGCGCGTCTGTCTTATGCAGGCATATGTCTGAGTCTGCACGTTTGTGCTTATAAAGAATTTTACGCAGTTATGCCTCTGTATCTAAATTTGTGGTTGATTATCATGCAAATTGAAGCAGATTACGTACAGGGCCCATATAGACCCCAGTGGGGTCAGGGAGCCCAGCAATAAAACATCTGCTGGTAAAGAAAGTAGAGACAACATCTCCGTAATGAGGAACCAACATGCAACAAAAGAGTGTTCAACACATGCTGCTGAAGGGGCAGAGCTAGGGCAAGCGGAAGAGGCTCATGCGAGGCATTTCGTCTGCACAGCTCTTGTGGGAGCTAAAACCGCTCTCACACGCTTGCTGTCTCTCTCTCTCTAGAAGGCTCCTAAAATGAAGCAGCAGCCGCAGTGATACAGCCTGACGTTCTCTGCACTGAAGCTTTCTTGTTACAGCAGGGGTCTTACTGGCACAGTAAGGTGCAATCTTAGGGAACCTGATATAGTACAGTCATGTTTGCCAAACATAATCCTTTAATTTTCATCAGTTATTTGCAAACATTTTTTTTGTGTAACTAATTTGCATGGACCGTGGATATTCTAATTCTGTATAGTAATGAGAAAAGCAATAAGACTGTCGTACCAAAGGGTACTAAATATATTGCTTTCCATTTTAAATAGCATGTATCTGTTATCGTTAGTATTAGCTGTAGCTAAGCCATTACATTGGTATCTAGAGATCCTATTTCAGGTTATAATTCCTGTGTACAAGTGGTAGGTATATGAAAGAATAGAAAAAGAAGAATTTATGCTACACTGGGATATGAAAGCAAGAACTGATTGCAAATCACTTAATTCCCAGGACAGAGCTTTATGGAATTTCCTTTCCCTGTCTCCACACAGAGGGAGATCAACATTCTTCCTTAACCCTCTCTGCTCATACCTGCTCAGACCACGTGGGCACTATGGGCACTCCTAAGGTGCTAAGCTGCAGGTTCTTCCTAGTTCTTCAGCACCCACCCAAGAAGCAATGCCCCACGGAGGAGAGAGAGGGAAGTCCTCCCCCAGAGCAGCCCTCAGCTGCTCCACCACATGAAACCCTGAGCTCTGCACTGACACCAGGCAACAGCAACAGCAGATGTTCAAAGGCAGATCTAAAATACAGTCCTATAGAAAAGCTCACGGAAATAGTTTGGCAGGTGTGAGAACACGTTTTCGAAAGGGGCACTGAAGTTTAATCCCTTTGTAACTGGAAGGTAAAAGCTCAGTACTGTAGTAAATTCATACCTTTTTTACTCCAAAGGAAATCTTTAGCCTTTAGTCTCTACTTCATTAATTCATCGGGCACCATGTCAGAGTTTAACACAATACTACAGTAGTGCATGATGTAAAATGGAGCTATGATCACAGGAACTTATAATAAATTTTGTGTGCCTATGAGCAATAACTCAGCAGCTGGTGTGTGCCATCCCTATACTCTGAAGAGCATATACAGACTTTTCTTTGAAATAGCAGCAGTTTAGAAATATGTTTGCTTAAAAAAAAACGTGGAGATGACATGCTGTCTGGTACCAAAGAGAAGAATGTTTTGGCTTTTTCAGAAATACTTCGTTCATGTGGGAAGGAAACCCGCGCCTTGTGGCCGAGGCCACGGAGACCTTGGATGACTCACCAAAAGACAGCACAAACTGAAGTTGCTTTGGAACAGGACTGAAAACAGCCCAAACTTTCCTCATTGAGGATACGGCAGGAATAGCTTTCTCCTTGCAGTGTGTGCATCACTCCTACCAATATTAATGAGATACACGTCTTCCTGTGTTTCCCATCAATACTAATGAGAGACGCACGTGCCGCTCATGTTAATGGGAAATACACATGCGTGTAACTCCCATTAATGATCATTAGATATCCGCAGGAGAAACCTCATTAATGCTAATGAGCGTTGCACGTATATGTAATTCCCATCAGTATTAGCCAGAGATCTATGTGCATATATTGCCCATTAGTGTTAATGAGAGATACACATGCGCGTGGCTGAAACTGTCATTAATGTTTAGGCGATGGGTGCAGGAACCACCAAAAGAATACACTTTATCTTGGTAACAGAAACTTACCCTTTGTGTTTGGGACCTAGTTCATCTTTAGGAAGTGCATTACAATCTATTAATAATCTAGTTTGACTCTTGCTTTGGATGCATACTAAGTACCATGCAAAATTAAGACAAAATGCAGAGATCCATTTTCCAGATGACGTGAAGCCTCTATCCATGTCACAGATCGGAGTATGGCAATTTGCGTTATTCATGCCGGCGTCAGAATGTAGAGTTGGTGAATATATGCTTTGATTCTACAGGTTTTCATCAAAATTGTCTTTCTTAACAGCAATAAATCTCAGCCAAGTCTGTACTTTAATAGTCACTTTGGTAGCTGTGATCTGCCTTGAACTTTGGTCCTGCCAGCTATACTTTCTTCGGATCTGTGAAGTTTCTGGCAATCTATTTTACAAGTTTTCTTCTATAGTTAGTTACTCCTAGCCAATTAGAGGCTGTGTGTACAGAGTGGGCTTGAATTATATCCTTAAGTGAAATGAATTAGTGGAATTTAGAAACTAGAACTGTGACATAGTGGCATCAGCTTTTGCTATTTCCAGGGGATCATCTGTGCAGATACTTAATTTTGCTACATATCTTTCATATCAGCAAAACCCCATAGATAGTCAGAAGGTAAACAGAAAAGACCTCAAAGTGTGAAAATTAAGATCAATGTCGAAAAAATAAAGCCCTGCAACACTCTTGTTTAAAAAATGTGAACAAGGCACATTGTGCCTTAGAATATCTTAGAGCTTCTGAACTAAAACAACAGTCTTATTCTCCGCTGACTCATACCAATGTACAGTCACTCCTGCCTTGCAAAGCAAGAGTAACAGATCCACAAGGAAGGCCAGCACACCTACTTCGTACCATACACACGGCTTCTGAAGGAAACACCTAATGAAGACATGGGTTTGCAGGAGCTACATCAGTAGAAGTACCTTGTGTTCTTTTAATCCTCATATCTGTTCCAGGACTGGTCTTATTTGTTAAGACTAGGAGATAACCAGCTGATCAAAAAGGGAACTTGACAGCTCAAGACACATATTTCTAAGGAAAGAAAATCTTCTGCACTGCTACGCTGCTTCATGCTTAGAAAATGTGGAACGTGACGTTACTGACTTTATCAGAGAGGGTCTGTCTGCAGAGTATGCTAATGACATTGGTCTATCCAGTCTAAGAAATCCTTGCACCTCAACTTATCCCTCCCCAGCCATTTTCTTCCCCGGCTCACACCAGAGCTCTCGATCATTCCAGCACTACTTGTGGAACTGCTATGAATTAGATAATCAAAACACTCTGGTTTAGCCAAAGCACACAGCACTTGTGTGCTCCACTAGGTTTTTTGTTTTTCTTGTGACCTGATCACTTCAATGATCCAATTTATCAAGGACAGCTGTATCAATATAGCTGCAGGGCACTAAAGACTACTGTGCAAGGACAGGAACAAGCATTTTGAGAAAGGTGGTTACAAGAAACAATGTCTCAGCAAACCATATTCTCAGGTGCATCAGTGAAAGCCCTCATGACTTCTAGAGGCGGCACAAGTGCAGCATTCTCTGGATTTCAAAGGACTAAAGCCACACACTGGAGGACAATTGAAAAACAAATGAAATGCAATGGCTTACTCTTCCTTTTAATCACTTCAAGATGCACCATCACAGTCTTCAAGGTACACCTGCTCTCAATTGCTTTATTCCTATAAATCAGAAGGCAAGAAGTTCCAAGTCAGAAGAGCAAATACTAAATGAAACCAAACCGATCCCAAACCTAAACAAGATAACCACCAAGTGTGCTCGAGGAACTGCATGCACTTGAATCTAGGAACAAGAAATTTATCTTGGAACTGGGCTTCACATTAACAGCAGACTAAAGTCTATCACAAAAACGTGACTTAGGGCTCAATTTTCCTTTCTGAGCATGTAACATTTGTTCACATATTTGCATCTCTGGGGCTCAGCAGTGTAATCAAGTGCTCCTGATTTTAATTAAGAGTAAAATTTGCATATGCAAACTCCCCTTTTACTAGCATTAATGCCTCAGCAATGCCAGCAGCTTTGAAAGAACTAAGAAAACAAACAAAAAAGCAGAAATAAAAAAAA
>NW_010415809.1:18272-27572 GCF_000710305.1 Buceros rhinoceros silvestris | reverse complement strand
AGGGAAAGAGCAGCGATGACAATATAAAATATTTCCAGTCATATAGCTAAAATGCACTACCCGAGAATCTGGTCCAGCTTTTAACTGAGGAGGTGTCTTCATAGTTAATACAGGATCCTCATCCTGTCCACGGAGTCTGAGGTAAATAACTCAAGCTCAGGTTCTGTCATTCTATAGGAAAGCCAGGCACAGGTGAAAATCCCTGTAAGTCTTGAGTGACTGCTATTTACCGAAAAACTCCTCCCTCATGCAGCCTGGAGAGGTGCTCATGGTTCGAGAAATAAACCCTTGCACCTCAGGTTTTCACAGGATGCTCCAGCTTGCTGCTCCACCTTCCTTTTTGGGTCAGATCTTCTGCAGGGGGATGCTGACAAGAATAAGCACAAGACAAAGGCAAGTGTCTGCATTATTTAAACCCCCCAGTCAATTCCGTCTTTAGGTAATGTTGTTGAGACATTCACAGACTCACCAGAAACCTAAAACTTTCAAGGAATCATGCAGGGGCTACCTGCATGGATTGGAGGGAATTGTGTTTTTTTCATGTTAGCGTAACTAGACAATCCTTCAGTAAAATTCGGACAGCGGCATTAATTCCCACTGACCTACTCGCCTCCGGAAGGATCTCTCTTTGTAGAGAGAGAGAGAGGGAAGCTTGGCACAATATAACACCATTTGGAGCCATCTTCCTTTCCAGGCAGGCACCTGAGCGGTTAGAAAGGAATCAGTCCTCAGAGCACGTGGCACTCCAGAGGAACCACTATGGTCCATTGAGTAAAACACATCCCGTTAGAATTGCTCAAATACCTATTTACATTATAGACCAAAAATACAGGACAGGTTTATTGAATAAACACTGCAGTAAGCTTCAGAGCTGGTACGGTCTATTGAGTAAATAATAGGAAGTTTTAAAATGGTCCAGGCATGTATTTCACAATATGACAGAATCGCTTCAGAGAAAACTATTCTGTCAGTTCTCAGGCGTGTCCATGAGTGATTTCCTTTCACCATTTAGCCTGACTGTTACACACCACTTGCATAACAATGCACAGTTCTTTCCAGTCCCTGGGCACAAATTATAAGAACCCTGTTGCAAATTCACCCCATATAAAGTGGTTTAGCTGCTGTGGTTTTAGGCAATAGCCTCCGTAAATATTTTAACATAAGCTGAGAGGGAATGAAAGGGGATGATGAGAAAGGCAAAGATACTTTTTAGCCAACTGAAGGAAGGGCTGAAACGGACTCTCTCCATCTGCTGCAGACTATAACTTTCCCTTTACTTCCCGTTTTATTTTTCAGCTCAACTCTTCTTTCCTAAACTAATAGTGGAGGGAAACCTTTTCACCGACTCCATTTCATGACAGACAGATCTTGATCCACGTCCATTATTAGGCTTGGTCATAATTTTATTTCATCTTATGACTTGAAAGTGCTTACAGAGGACTAATCACGGGTCTGATTCACCTTCTCTGTGAAATACAATAAATGAAGACCATGCAAAGAATTGATTCCTTCTAGCAGTTAACAAGAAGCTTGTTGTCTAATTATCCAGGGCCAAATAATTCGTAACTGACATTCTCACAGCCTAGGAACAGTTAACAGGGCTACATTTTGTTCTCATCTCACAGGAGGCACTCCTCTAGATTACTGCGAGTAAAATACTTCCATTTGAAATACTTTTATGGCCTGTCCTATGAGATCTGCTGAGAATTTCCTCAAGGAGGCACCCTGACTCTTTCTTTGTCCTAGAAACAGCAGTCAGCTGGCTCCACAGAAAGCTTCGGCACTGAACAAACTGAACAACCTTGTTCGCCCAGGAGGCCGGTGAGAGCCCCAGTACCTCTGGGGTACAGGGCCCTTGAGGCAGACCTTCACAGCTTCACCTTCACTTAAATGCGAAACAGGTAGGAAATACAGGGAGCAGAAGACATGTTAAATAGTATGCTAGTTTTCAAACTGCAAACAGAAACAGCAAGCAACGTGCTATACTGCTTAGACAATAGAAAGTATTCAAAGAGTTACACAAGTTTAGCGTGAGAACCCAGAGAATGTTTCAGAAAGGGAAGAGGTAACGTTTAGGCTGAGCATGCCAGCCAAAGGCCCTGCCTGTTAGTGGAAACAAAGAGAAAAGTAGCTCCAGAAAGAGACTCACACCTCACCTTGTCCTGGAACTACACCAAACGGGCTGTTTACACAGCAGTGCCTAGAAGAGGAAGCACTTAGGAAACCTGTTTAAAAGAGATGCTTTAATTTTCAGACAGTATAAGTTAGACAAAGTTAATTCAGTACATGATTTCAGCAGCTAAGGTTTCAAGAGATACATCAGATACAGCATACAGGGGATCGCGGATTGCTGAGAAATGACAATTTTGTAGTCCCGATTAGAATTGAAGAATATAACATCACAGGGTTCACTCAGATTTCATGGTGTCTTTCAGTTAAGAATAAGAAGCAAACCCAAAGTTTTCCAGAGTCCAAACCAGCTGACAGTATGCAAAGTAAAGCGTAGAAACCCTGAACTTTCATGGAAACTCTGTGAACTCAGGAGCAGTACACGCTTTGAATTAATTTAATTTTACAATGTGTATTTCAAACACCTACAAGATGATACAGCTTCTACTGGTTACCAGCTCCACTTCACAAGATATTTAAAAGGATTTCTTATATGGAAAATAATATTTCTGGTATCAAATACTAATTCTGAAAGGAATGTTTAAATAATTTCTGAGACCACCTTCTGGTTTCATGGTGATCTTACAAATTTTTACTCAGAAATGCTTTATCAGTATCTTCGGGGTTTCTCCGTACAAGATAAATGGTAAATTATTTTTGGTTCCATGGTAAAATAAAATGGCCTAGAGTGTTTAACTGACAGGGCTGTAAATCGTTATGGAGCATCTGTGGGCTTTTCATTTTAATAACCCATTATGAAGACCCAAATGATTTGCAGCATTTACTAGCAAAGAGATCAAAGACACTGTCTTTCTTTCCTGTGAAGAGGATATGTGATTTGTCAGGTGAGAGAAGATCAACATTCCTATGAAAAAAGACATGGACTCATATACTGTTATATTACAGTTAAGTGAAAGGTTTAAGGCTGAGAAGACAAAGTGGTAGCACTTACACGTGTGACAAGTCCATCAAGCCTCGGTGCCTCTCCACACTGGCAACCGAGTTAGTTTTCCCATGGCCTGCTGTTTAATTTAGCAGAACTCCTGCTTTTGCACTTCACTGAACTTCATTCACGTGAAAAGTTCTGCTCAGGCCCAAGCATGCTTGAAGCTGGCACGAAGAAGATAAGGGAAAGACAGCTGGTGGAAGAGAGTGACGTGTTCCCCACACACGCCAAAAGCTCTGATGTCCTCCACTGGGCAAAACTGGGAAGAAGGTGCACCACACAGCCTGGGTTGTTCTGGAGAGGTCAGGCCCGTAACTGGACAGTGTGACACAGTATTTGATGCCTGTTTTATGCATTGCAGTGCACACACAACACACCCCTTATGAGCTACACAAACGCTGAGCAGGAATCACCGCTGCCAGTGGGCCTGTCAGTGCCACGATCGGAAGTGATTTGGTGTGATGCTGACAGATTTCTGCTACCCTCAGCCAGCACCACTGAAATCAGCCACCCTTGACTGAGCCACCCAAGGATCTAGGAAAATATGCTTCTTCGACTTTATTTGGCAACTTGCATATTTATGATAGAGCTCAGGATTTCACTCCTGTTTGTCACCTGACTAAACAGCACTTTTATTGGCAGAAACTAATCAGATCTCTTAAGGAGAATGTACGCCAACACCACCTTGATTAACCGACAGTCATTACTATGCACTGTCATCTGTTTCCACGGAGATAGACCCTGTAAAGCAGCTATCCCTATTCAGTACCTCCCGATTAAATAGACTATACAGCAATAATATTCTACATTTTTATAAGACATTCATTCTCAAGCACTTCAGAGATTATACAGTGTTCAGGTAGCACAGTGATGAATATATTATAACTGCCTCCACGTAGCCACACTGAACTGCAGCAGATTTTGAAGTGCAAGGCAGCAGCCAATGGGTATGCCAGTTTCTGAGCTACCATGGATGCAGGAACAATGCTGCAGCATCTCTGAGATAAAGCCATGACGTTAAAAAAAAAAAAAAAAAAAAAAAATATTGAGTTGAATCTCCCTCATGAAGAAAGATGTTTAGCTTTAGATCTAATCAAAATTAAAAAAAAAAAAAAAAAAGAAATCTTGAGTTTCTGAATCTCCCTCATGAAGAAAGATGTTTAGCTTTAGATCTAATCAAAATAAATCCATATAAAATAATGCAGAGGCCTCAATCAATTTGAGAAAACAGTCAAGACATCTCTTCCTATACATAATTCCACAGATCCTGCAGATTACATATTTCAAAATCTGTTGTTTGGACTGCTAAGCTCCCTTTGCCAGTGACTGAATGCTGAATTATTGTTGGATGCTCTTTCTTCCTTTTAGAATCTAATCTCACTTTTATTTCCTTTCTCCACTGTATAAAGTATTTCTGACTAACTACCTACTTCTACAGCCCTTCATTTTTTGTTAGAAATCTCCATTCTATAAATGCAAAGACTGCCTTATCTTCACTGGGAATGAAAGTGCATCGAATGCTTAGCTATTACCTTTCTCTGCAAATTTCATACAGTACTTTAAAGACATGATGTTTACAGCATCCTTTTTAGTCCAGCTGTAACATATACATATATATAACATATACCTCCCTTTCCGTGAGAAAGATCCTCCCTCCAAGTTCACTTGGGACCATACTCTCCCTTGAGGCTGCTGAAGATCCTGTTGTTAAACAATGATCTCAGCTACTTATTGAGAACAACACTGCCCTTCTGCCCTGTTAAAGCAAATACTTCCTTCAGCTAACAGAATTCAAACTAGTTCTTTAGGTGGTCAGCTGGATAAGGGCTGTACTTCTCCAGAAGAAACCTAGAGATTTTTACGTAAAGGATGCTGATAAGTCTTTGCAGACATACCATTTTCTTTTGAAGACGTCAGCTTTCAGTTATTCTGAACTTCTGCTGTTTTGTAAATCCTATGAAAATACTATTGATAAAGTGCTGTATTTTAAACTGCTTTTACTGACAGAAGTTCAGTAAGGTTGTGTGTCTTATTGCCGTTCTCTCGTTACTCAAAAATGGATGAGGAGGTTTTGCTCAGACTTGAAAATGTTACTTTTGAGAAGGACTAAGTTCAGAAAGCTGTTTAAGCCCCCACTTAGCTCCAGCACATGCTTACCATTAGTTGCAAGGTGACTTAATTTACTCTCTCTTAATGCATTTGTTTTGAATAGACACATTTCTTGGAATCAAAGTTGAACTACTGCAAAGTTTAGCCTTGGGGGTAAATGTTTTGAAGGTTAATAGCCTAGAAATAGAGGAGTCCTATGTTATGGTTAGTACTCACTACAGCTGAAAGATGAAATAGAGACTCACTTCACCCAGCCTCTGAAATGCAGCCACCTGTGGGGAGTAATGTGCCAGCTCTTTAGTGCAACAGTGCAAAACCATTTAAAAGGGAAGTGAAGCGTCGTGCCTCAGTCCAAAGGGAGCGTTTGCCATTGTTGTTACTGAACAGCATGACATTCTTCTCTGGGTGGAAGGCACTGTCTACATACTGCTCTGTTTCAAAAGGATTTGGATTTGGATACACAGGAAATGGTATCCCACCATCACTCACTCAATAGCTCACTGCCATGGACAAGTCTCCCGACTTAGCATGGAAGAAACCAGCAGAGGCACAACAATGGACAAAACAGATGGTGCTTAATGTGAGTGCCTACCTAGAAGGGTTACTGCTATTTATCAATTATTTTCACTGAACCCTTAAAGAGAGACTCAAATGTTTGGTACAACCAAATAGCTTTGACACTTTTGCTATGAATTAAGATCGTAGTTTAACTGCTATCACATCAGTTTCCTTTTCCAGCAGAATTCATTGTTTTTCCTTAATTTAGTGAATTTCTTTTATAAATTCAGGTTTGACTTTGATCTGATTTTCAACCAAGCCAAATCTATTAACTTTACAAATCATCTTTATCCTCCCAGGGCAGAAGTAGGAGGAAAAGGGAAATAAAGCTTGGGAGAAGTTTTGCAAGAGACAAGGCAACAGAAAAGTAAGCTACAGAAGACCAACAAGCATAATTCTAACTCTATGAGATGATTCCTTAAAGGAAACCACACACTGTGTGGGTCTAATGTCTTAACTGTGGCGTTTTCTTCCACCTGCTTTTCTTTCCTTAAGGCTCAAGGAATTTGAGTTCCCCAAATCCACAACACCACCACTGCCTGTCCTCCCCCTCCCAACTTTCAGAGGAAAAAGCACTATCATGGTTTTAAAAATCGTAAACGTGCAAAATTGTGAGTCTGTGTGGAAACTTCCTCAAGCGCTTTATAGACTTAGACCCGAAGGTGGCAGTATTGAATAATAGTCTGAAGAAAATGCTTCCCATACAGCCACCTTTAATTAAAGTTTTATGTTTCTAAGCAAATACCTTCTCCTCCATTATTTTTTCACAATGTGTTGAGAGAGAAATATGATGAGGTATCGTATATGTGTTTCAAACAATCTTGAGGGCACATAATGCAAAATTATTTGCAATTAAAATGAAAGCAAACAAATACATAATAAATACATAAGTCAACCATTCCATCCCCTCAATTTAAAAGCAATTTTTAAAAAGATAGGCTATATGTTCCATTTCACAGTATTATTATCGATATGCTCATAACTCCAAACCAAAATTCATGCTGATTCTCTCAAACTGGATCTCATCTTTATCCTAAGTTATTTCACCTCTCCTCAGTTAAATGCTGTGATTTAGAACATGGTTTAGCAGACAGAACAAGGTGGCATTCTGGGTATTGTGCTGTATGGTGGCACCACTTGGGTGCCCTGCAGACCGGAGGGCAAAGCACTGTGTGCACTCAAGACGGGCTGATAATCAGTAAACGAGCTTGGCGCAAAGCGTTTTGTGGAGAACACAAGGATAAAGAGATTTTAAATATAATTTCTATGTTCTTTTAAAAATGTTTTTATATACTTATAAAAAAAAAAATCTATGGGTGGATATCTATCTTTGGATTATTAAGGCGATAGTACATCATTCTATGAATTTCTTAATCTTTCTGTCCTAATTCATCTTTCATTGATTTCCACAGTGCTCGGTGCTTTTTCCTTTGTCTTCTGCAAAACTCAGTTTTTTCTGCTATCCCATTGATTACCATCCTTGTGGCTACATGAAGGAAGTTATTATACATGAAACTGAAATAATGTTTTACACAGTCCTCACTGGTAAGGCTACATCAGCACTGCTCTGAGCATTCCATACTAAGAAATTGTGGTAAATTTGAAGAAAAAAGAAAACTTAACTAGGGCAGCCAGCAAGCAAAAAAATCCTCAAAGTTCAGAAGACAGCAACTGTTGTATTAAGAGTCGTTAGGCAAGAAAACCAACTGTTGAATTTGCCCTGTCTAGAGAAAAGACGACATGATAACAGGCTGCCAATAGTTAAGAAGAATTAACAAAAAGAAGGTGGTGGAGGGTGGTGCGGGAGGGCTGTCTGCAGCATTGGGAAAGCAGGTAGAAGTACAGTAATAACTCAAAATTACTGAAGGGGAAAATGTAGATTAAGTAGTAGAAAATGAGAGAAGAGGGAGGTAATGTGGCAGAGAGGGTCACTGATTTTAAGGCTGAGGTTCTTGCCTGAGGGTCACATCAACCTACATTGTTTGCAAAGGTTGGAGTAGGTGACTCCAGAGGTCTTTTCACCTCTAACATATATACGTATACCACACCTCTTTATGGCAATAACTGAAGGAGAAGCATTTCACACAGAGAGCCCTGTGTCCACAGGGACTGCCCTGTGCAAAGCAAGCCAGGAGCCTGGCTGCATACACCACGCTGGATCTTCGGCCTTTGTAACAGCCTTGAGCTTTACACAGGCTTTTCCAGACTCAAAAGAGGAAAAGAATCCCTTACTAATGGTTGCTCCCATTGGTTCTGGAAAGGAGCTGATGTAAATAAAGCATAAGCAAGAATGGAAAACAGTTAGATGGAGTACTGTTAGACCAGCTGGGAAGAGTACCACTGATGAATCCATGACTTAAACTAGTTCACATCATTTCTGACAGGAGGTTGATTTTGACTGCATGTCCATTCCTGAGCAAGAGTGAGCAGTAAATTATTATACTTCCAAACCAGAAAACAAAGACCATTTAGGAAGGAAGGGGAGAAATATAAGGTTGCAGTCTTCTCCTGCCTGTTCTTACCTGCCCATCTTACTTGCCCAGTAGAGTGTGTAAGCAGGCAAATTCTCTGAGATTGTCATGCCTCTGGAAAAGAGGCACAAACTAGCTGACTCAGGTTACGAAAGGGGGTCCTACTACATGACACACAGTCACAAACTTGCTTTTAAAGATTAACCATATTTCTGGTGGGGTTTCAAAAGCTTTTTCGGGGCAAGCTCTCAACTCCATTTTAATGCATCTGCTCCATGGTTTTCAATGCACTTAGTCATTAAAGCAGACTCGGTACCTTTGGCATTTCTATTCAAACTGCATGTTCAGAAAAGGAACGGTGGCTGAGTGAGTCACTAACAAGAAAGCACGGGTATCACAGAGGGGAAAAAAAGATGATTATTTCCAGGCACATTCTCTTGGAAACTGAATAGACTAGGTGAAGAATAGGCAAAGTTGTAATACAAATCATGGCATCTCAAGGTAACAAGGCAGAAAGCAAAATTAACACAATCCCAATCCCTCACATTCAGTTCAGACCTCATGTTCTGAGAAAAAAAAAATCATAACACCAGTGACAGAAAGAGTTCCTGTACACTCTGATACCAGGTCATTCACTAAAGCAAACGTGACAGAAAATGTTAGGGAGCAACAGCGTATGCAGCCTGCTCTTGCGAGACGGCAATAGTTAGAAAAGATTTTCAGACCACAGCTGCAGGGACAAATGAAGTGCATGAGTAAACAGGATGGTCTCAGTATGAGAATCTCCCCAGAACACAAGGTAAAATGAATTAAGCAATGAAAATGCATGAGTGAAAATAACACATGATAGATAAACAAAATTAAACCATGATGCCATCTGGAAATCTTTGTTACAAAGAGAAAAGTCTTTATCAAAGTACTAAAGCAAACACCTTTGGCCCTTCTCAGGTCTGGGAGGCTTTCTTTTTGCAGGCCTAGAGCTGAAGAACAAAGCAGCCAGCTACGAGCCTCAGATGCATGGAACTCGTGCTTGGCACATGGAAGAGC
>NW_010415809.1:11189-18191 GCF_000710305.1 Buceros rhinoceros silvestris | reverse complement strand
AAGAGCGGAGGCAAAGGTAGCGCTAGGTGCCCTACTCACAGAGTTGGGATATGAATAGATCAGTCCCAGGCACACACACTGGTTTGTGCCTCGCCCCAGTGCCAACCCTCTGGAAATCACTGAGCACCATTATATCCAGCACCCTTTGGTCTGATCTTTCTTTAAGGCAGCTACAAAAGGCACCCTCTGGTTCCTGAGAGAGGGATCTAACGAGGTAGCACCGATGGAGGCAGACTGGTGCCTCTGTTCTGGCTCTACCCAGGGGCGGTTTGCTGGTCAGTTGAAGTGTTGCAGTAAAGCACAATGGGGCTTGATGCTGCCACACGCCACCCATTTCACTGACTAGAACTGTCTTTGCAAGATTTCAGGAACCAAACCCCGAGTGCCCCAGGCTAGAATGCTTCATCAAGACAAAGTACCTCTAAAGGTATGACAGACTTTAACAAAGCATACTTTAATAATAATAAATTTTAATAGAGTCTCAAGCTCTGATTATTTGTGCTTTAAATATTATCATTGCCCTCTTCTACTCTCGTGAGTTGTGCCTATTGTATTTTCAAGAAGGACTCTTGATGAAGATGAATTAAAGCCTGTGATACTTAACTTTGCACAGCATAAAATATTTAGTGTGTTACTTTATATCCTGATGTGCTAGATGAAAAGGTCTCACACACCTAGCAAAATTAGAGTCAGTCCATCAGCAAGAATCTGTCAGGTCCAACTCTGCCTATAACAATCTGCGGTTTTGCCAGTCTCTTCCTCTAAGGAGAATCTTAGTAAATCTTTTTTTTTTGGTGAAATCACATTGCAGTGTACCTTTGGGACTGTGGTATCATCTACCTAAGGAGACACACATTTCCAATGCACGTATAGGATAACTAAAATGGGAGGGGAGAGTGTTTGTTTTCTGAAAAAATTATTTGCCTTGTGGGTTCTCTTGCTGGTTAGTTCAGGGCCCTGGAAATGGTTTTATCTTTTATTAACCAGCGAGTCTTCTCTATTGTCTCAGACGGAATATACTGTACCATTTACAGCACTGCCTCTGTTTCCACATTTTCCTTTTCCTAAAAGAACCCACTGTAAGAAAACAGCGAAAAATAAAATTCAGGTTGAAGAGACATTTAATAAAACGAAAGAATACTATGGCAGAAGAAGCAGGTCACTCTGTAAGATCCATTTGCTAAATTTTAATGCATGCCACAGCAGGATGTCATGAGTCTAATTGAATTTGAAAGCTGTGTGAATCTCCTGTAACAAAAGCCATATTTGCCAGGGCAGCTATAGGAAAACATTATTCCTATTGGGTCTTAGATTTAGGGGACAGCAGAATGAAAGAATGAATAAAACCAGCTCTAGTAAATACCCTTTCACAGAACTGTGGAGTGCCGTGCAACTTGAAATCACAGCTCCAAAAAACAGGATTTATATTAAGTTTATATAAATTGTCTCCTACCAACAACCTCATACTGATAGAATACTTAGGGAGAAGCTTTAAGGAAGATTAGCAAAATAATCCTTTCACGCTGGGAGCTGCATTTCTCCACTTAAACAGCCATCGCTAGCAATGAAAATGCAGGCAAATCTGACAGTAGAAGAAGGTATCAGTAGGAGTCAGAATCTGAGTGTTTTCTGGAGTCAGCTTACATGCTCTGTTAATAGACAGCCACAACGCACACTTCGTTCTTCAGTGAAAATGTATGCTCTATATTATATCAGCATTTCTTAATGAAGTCTCACCAACCAGACAATATTGTATTAATTTAACCTGCTATTTAATTTTTTGTGGTTTGGGTTTGTTTTTTTTTTTAAGGTTACCATTAAAATTTTCAGTTTATTTCATGTTTAATATATTGTGAAACAGTCAAAGGAATTGCACATGCACTGTCTAAGTCTTGTTAGGGGCATAAAGGTTTTCTCACAATGTTTAACAAAGCTGAGTTTATTCTCAACCCCACCTGCAATTAAGGAGATTTTTTGTTGTTAAAAATGACTGCCTCCCGATCCATTTTTGTCTTTAAAAGACAATGTATGGATAAAAGTCGAGCCAAACAGCTACAGCCAAATGTGTAAACAACAGTGTTTTGCCCTGGAAATCATTCTCAATAGAAATACACACTTTCTTTAAAAGATACCATACACAAGCAGATTTAAATGGAAGTCGCTGCCTTGAGGGTGGTGAGGTTTTTCCCACTTCTTTTTCTTTATTCCTGACAGAATAAAACAGGAATAACTTCATTTCCCTATCTGGTATTTCGCTGTTTTATTTTTTGATGTAGGATCCTACTTCTGGCACAAAGCCTCATGAACACCGTAGGTGACCTCTCGAAGTAGCCATAGATAATATTCTTACTACTCAATCATATTTTCTATTGCCCTTGCTTAAAGTAAGCCACAGAGCTATGAAGGCAAAACACTGCCCTGCCTAGGAAGAAAAACAGCACCACTCAGGATGGGCCTACAGACTTTGTGAGGAGTAATGTAAAAAGACCTCGGGAACCCTCGGAGTAGGTCAAGAGACCCTATGTGATATGAAGCAGCGGGGTTTCATCAGATGAAACTGAGGGAAGAAAATCTTGATTTCCTTCCTGCACAGATTTAAATACTAGGCTAAAGGGCTGCACTGCAGAATTTCTACTGCAGATGAGAGAAAAATATTTTTTTGCCAGTTAAGTGTGAATCCTGAGATGGCCACAAGAAAATCATTTCCAAGTAAAAAGTAATCGTGTTGGAAGTTTGTGCTTTGCCTCTACAAAAGTCCATTTGACTATACAAGGTGTAACAAGCAGGAAATCAGGCCGATTTCCTCTCTTCTTAAGCATCCAAAATCAAAATGGAGAAAAAAGAACAGTAATAGCAGATCAGGAACCTGACTATGATCTAATTTTTTTTTTTTTTTTTTTTTGAAGTTACCTGACTACGATGTACTCTCATTCAGGTCAATATGAGGATAGAATCAAGTAGATTTGCATCAGAATGCGCCTTTGCAGTTACTATGAAAAACAGTCCCTGAGTTTTAGAGTAAAGTTATACTTTGTCACAGCGTTTGAGAGAGAAGGCAGATTCCCATCTCCTATGTCCGCGTGTGACACAAGCCAATGAACTTACACCATTTTTTCTTTGCTATTGAGACTTGTATTCATTGAGAAAAGACTGAGATTGGTGGTTGCATCCATCATTGTATTCCTCATCAAATGTAATATCCACCGTTACTGTAACGTTAACCTCAACTCCTTCCAGGGGTTGCTGTTTTTTTCAGCCGATTCCAGAAACTGAGACACTGGGCATTAATATAGATTAAACCACATTCCAAAACGCCCTCTGCTAATCACAAAATTATCTCAGCTATCCTGCAAATGTATTAGTACCAGTGTCTCAAAGGCAATGATACTTGCTACAGAGAAAAACCTCTCCAAAATTCTCCCATCTCCGACACCCCCTGTCATCCAGTTACTAGGATCTCACAGCAGGCGGCTCCAACATCCAGTACTGCCTTTTTCGAGGCCCAGATCCTATCTTTTGCTGTCAGTGAACTTTGAAATTGCTGAGTACCTCAGAAGACTAATTGCTAATCCGCATGCCACCTCTCAGTTAGATATCAGCAATCTGATGCATTTTCTCTTAAATAAAAGCTATATTCCACAGAGATCTTTGAGAACATTGTGCTGCCACATCTAAATAGCAAAACAGTTTAAGGCAAGATAACCAGTTTTCCAGCTGGCTACCCCCAAGTAATAACAAACATAATTGTGTTAACCCTAGTTCATTTTTGTTCATGACTTGAACTCTCTTAGCAAAGGCGTGTATAAAAAAAGACCTCCCATACTAGCCACTATCTCTAGGCGAGTACATGGAAGGCATTAAAAAAAGACCCTCCCACGCTGTGGAGTATTGCTCTTAACCTACCTATGTATTAAACTTCTAATCATGACAAGAGGAAATAGATGTGAACGATAAAAAAATTTACTGCTTTGTAAATATGACTTGGAGGCACAAAAGAGAGGGTTTTTTTCCTAACTGATTAGAAGGGGATCCTGATCCCTTATTCCCAAAAAATAGCCAGTGACACTCTGATTTACTAGTGATGTGAGCTCATCTGAATTAGATTAATTACCTCCAAGCTACACTAAACCGAAAAATTTTACTACTTTCTTTTTTTTCCCTTTAACACATGCATTCTTTATATATGTTGTGTCAGCTCAGGAAATCCTTCTTGTTCTTATTCTTCTCATACAGGACAAAGAACATCATCTATTTTATTTTACATGTGTGTAAAATAACTTATTTTTTTCCATCTTTATGATGATTTTGATATAGTTCTGAAAAAAATTTGCATCTGCGCTGAAAAATCAGTATAATTAAAATACTGTTGCACATAGAATTAAAGAGAGCAGTAGGATCAAAAGGGAAGATAAACAAATAGTTAAAGCAGTAAAAGAATCTTTAGTCACTATAAAGACTATTTGACAATATATTATATTGCCTTTCATATTTTTGCAAAGTCATATAAAAACACAGTTTGCCTTCCACCCCGAATGAGGACTTGCCTCCATTCAGGCTGCTGCCTTCAGCCTGACGGGGAGAGGATACAGGGTCCTCTTGAACTTGAGTATTTTCTGGTATGTGCTACCGTTTCTGTCTCAGGGAAGGCAGAGCTTGGCTCCGCCAGTCTCTCTCTTGTTCTGCCTCCCTGAGGCTCCTTAACCTTTCTGATTCCTCTCTCAGCTCTGCCACCAGGCTGAGCAGATTGCCCAGCTGGTCACGCCGCACACAGCTGTTCTCTCTGCTGCCACCCGTCACCATGATCTCATCAGTCTGAGTTGGACTTAAAGGACAGTACCTTCAGCCCAGCCCAGAGCAGCATTAAACAATCAGTACCTTAGCAGCCTGGTAAACAGACTGCACAGCTTTATGTAGAAAGCAAGGTGAGCAACAGCACCAGTTTACAGACAAGGGAAATGAGGAATGTAGGTTTTGAGACCCAGACCTCTCTGAGTTATTCATACATCTAATTCCTCAAGTAAAAATCTAGGCTTGTGTTCAGGACAACACAGGATCACTGGTGATGGCACTAGAAATTGCAGTGAGATCTAGAAAGCTCCATCCAGTGAGTGGCTTACCCACAAGACAGTCCTACTCCCTGCGCTTTCAATGCTGATAGAATTTTTCAACATTATTTTCATTAAGACGTAAACTATTTTAAAAATATTTTTACAGCGGCTGAATAAATCTTATGTGTGCAAGTTTTAAAATTTCAGGATAACTAATACTTTAGAAAATAGGAAAGGGTCAAGAGACTGATAGGAAACCATTATAATTAAAACCACTCCAAAGACATGGGAATGCTACGCTTAGCTTCTGCGTAGTAGATAATGAGACAATTTTTCAATCTCACGTACCAAGTGTGATTTTTCAATTATCTGCAAAGAAGTTATACAGGACTGAGAAAAGACAGATCTTACATGCACATTATTTCAGTAATGTCCACTTGAGGTAGTTTTATGAAATTCTCTTAACGCATGAATCCGAATCCATCCCTTTCTAGCTTTTGAAACTTCTAAATTTAAGCAAAGCATCCTAATTTGTACAACATACTTAGCTATATTACTTATTTCTGCTATCATTTCCTCTTCACATCACATGGTAATAAGAGATATTACTATCTAATCTTTCTACTGATTTAGCAGTTTTACTGCCATGGGACTTTAAAGCCGTGGATTTTGGAGTCAGCTCGAAGATAAGACAAATAGTCTCAGGCTAAGTGGAATTAGCCTGACATTGCTTGTCTTCTAAAATAATGTTCAAAGGAAAAGTATATGGAAACTAACTCATAACAAAACTTGGTAGTGTCAAAACCAAAACAGATTTTTTTTCTTTAAAATTTATTTACAGTTAGAACAAAGAGTTCTTGGAAAACTTCAAATTGTGAAGTGGTAAGTGACACCGTGTGATTGCCTGATGTTAAATGTGGCTTCAATCTAGATTATAATTATTTGGTGATCAGAATTTACTAAAGAACAAAGTATTTCCTAATTTGCCCAGTTTTGTTCTTGAAATATGCTCTTCTAAGTCACCAGCAGAGATCGGGTGATGCTGGAATCAGGAGATGGAAAGACATTGTACAAATGACCATTATTCATCCTCTGTGGGATCGTGCACTGAGAACAACTCAGAACTAGGTCTTGCATCAAAAACAAGGAAGAAGCGAATCTGAGAATTCAAACGCGTCTGAAACAGGGGATTAGAATTAGGAACTTTCCCAGGGCTGAGATACTTTAGATTGGCCACATTATACTGGAAGGCAGAATCAACCCCAGCTGAATTCCAGGCTGTGGCATTTGGACATCATAATCCAAAACAGTCACTGTGGAATGTCACAATAAAGAAAGTTTCTCACGCTGTTTCCAAATGGATTGGTCACAGGAAACAGCAGAAAACCTGCTAAATCTCAGAAGACTAACAATATACCAGCTACACCGCTAGACCAAAACTAGCTACGCTTTTTTTAGGAAGCAGTGTTGTTTCTCTACCCATTTTGAAGTCTACCCGCACATATGAACATTGATAATATGTTTTTGTTTGTAACTGTACTGATCCTAAAGTGCTCTGGGAGGATCTAAGGGGAAATGTCTCCATTTCATATTGCTTCCAAAATTATTCCTAAGGCCTTCTAAATGTACATCCACAGAGGTTAAGCGACAGCCCTATTTTGGACAGTCCTTGCACATCTGCAATTATCAAAATTTTAAAACAGAATTAGATGTCCCATGCACTAGATAATTTATTATAAAAATCTAAAC
Source organism: Buceros rhinoceros silvestris (assembly GCF_000710305.1). Classification (NCBI taxonomy): domain Eukaryota; kingdom Metazoa; phylum Chordata; class Aves; order Bucerotiformes; family Bucerotidae; genus Buceros; species Buceros rhinoceros. The sequence goes on along the minus strand of NW_010415809.1, from coordinate 11,394 downwards.
CAGATACTTGGCCTCAGCTAGGAGGAACTTCTGGAACTGCTTTCTACAGTTGACCACGAAAGTGCTACTGATCTGTTCACGTACAAAGTCAGGGCAAGTGAAAAATAATACTGTTGGACATGGGCACCTGCGTGTTTTCAGCACACCTCACTTCTGTACAGACAGCAGTGCTCGGGATCCAGACAGAGAGCTCACAGTCAGCAGG
>NW_010415809.1:0-11095 GCF_000710305.1 Buceros rhinoceros silvestris | reverse complement strand
CAGGAAAGGCTCATCTTTCACCAGCTTTTCCTCCCATGAGAACTTTCAAGCACAATCACAGCAGGTACTAGGAAAAGGACTCACAAGTTCAATGGGTTTGGAGGGTCCGAGTCAAGACTCAAGCACAGGCAAAAGTAAGGACTGAACTAATGGTGTGAACGCAGCCTATAGATTGGATGTAGCGTTTCTTCTGTTAGGTACTATGTACTATCCTCATTTGGCAGCATTCGTATATCTGCACGCGTATATGGAATTCAGGAGGCAGTACAGAATTGTGCCCCAAATAAAGATTATGATGCAATTATTCACAGTTAAAGTTATATACTAAATTGAATCTTTGTCAAGATTACATAACACCTACCTCTGTTAGCATCATCGGGGTAGTTGATGAGGCTGTAGCATCTCCATCTCACCAGCACTGGGCTAGAAATTGCATAGCTTGTATGAAGCCATTAAAGATTCCTCAGATGCTCCTTGGCCAAATACGGCGATGCATGTGCAGTTGCTCATCACTAGCTGCCATCCTGTGGTGCGAGATAGGTAGTGTAAATACTGTGGAAGAACAACAAAATATAAAGAAAAAAATTCATAATTTACCAGAAGCTAATAAATAAATTTCATTGAATTTCGTAAAATTCAGATTCTTAAATGAGAAATCAGCTCCCAGATATAAAAGACTTACATTCAAGCAACACAGATTTCCAGTTTACACTTTGTCCCATTTTCTGTAACATATTATGTTTTCTTTCACAAATCCGTTCTGTCATTCAACAAACATAGGTTTAAAAACCTTTTCCTCACCATTAGTAATGAACATTTGCATACCATGGGAAATCATCTTCTTTACATACAAAAAATCCTTCACTAAAGCCTTTACTGGCAGTAAGGTCGAAGGAACATCTCTACCACCTAATAAACACCGAACAGATTTAGCAAGGAGATTGAGAAAAGTTTAGAAAAAGTAGGTGAAAATGTAGTACAGCATTAAAAAAAGAGAGCCTTGAGACTCACACGCAAGATTAGAGGATTACTTCTCTCTTAGAAGCTTTTGAGATGAAGGACCCAGCTAACCCATACATCACTAGCACTGTTTAGCTTTCCTGATACAGTTTTATTTTCCTGGCTTTTTTGCAAGATAAAGTAGTCATCTGAACCAGTCATGGTGGAATTTAAATAATGAGCTCTTTATCAATGAGTTTGGGATAAATGCAAAGATGAGAATTATAGTCTACTGCAGTTTAATGAAATGTTATTTTGCTGTAATTTGGTTCACATTTTTATAATTTATCTATGAGATATAGTACTTATGAATTTTCTTTTTGTCTACAAAACATTATTTATAGTACAAATATTCTCCCGTAGGAAGCAAACTGTGTTCTCCAAAATTTTTGGAATTGGTTGTAATACAAAATATTAAACTATAATCGTGCTGCAAATTTCCATTTACATCAGATATCAGAAAAAATGACAATTCAGATTAATATAATAGAGTATAATATGTTAGCTCAGAAGAGTTATTCCTCACTTGTCATCTTAGTTTCTCTATTGATACATCAGGACTTCTCTATTAGTAAATTACTAAGACTTAAAAACCTTACTGTAACCACTGTGTTACTTGTTCTGATATCTTTTCATACAATCTTAATGTTGCCCTTCATGTCATCCCATTTTCTTATTCTCACTTTCAGTAACAGAAAATACCTAGAACTTCAGCTAGACTGTCTGTTGAATGAGCTGATAAGTTAACGGCTCCTGCTCTGTGAAGCCACAGCCAAACAGCGAGGAGACCACTTTCAAGAACCTGAGTTTTGATAAGTAAGCATCCTAAGAAAAGAAATGTTTTTCGTCCATATACTTCATGCCATTCAATGAAACAGCGTATCTACATGAACAGGAAAATGCTTTTATCAGCACACTTCACATCCACCGTGCGCATAGGCAGCACAGCTGTATCAGTACGAGCTTGCAGTGTAGACAATCTGTACACGCTCGTAATGGAGTTCAAACGCAGGCTGTGGCATCCCTGTTATCTGGCTCTTCCAGAACATGGACTAAACTTCCTTCAAAGTCAGGGAGTGAGGAAAGGGTAACAAGGAAACTTGTAGAGAAACAAACCATTCCAAAGTGAATTTTACATTTTGAAGCTTTCAGAGACGCTTAACCACTTCTAAACAGACCAAAAGCACGAAGTCACCGCACGCATTGCAGACACGCTGCAAACATCATCCAGCATAGTACCGAGTACCGTCAGCTGCAGAAGGAAGCGAAAGGCTGAGATACTGGGCAAGAGACTTGGAATAGCTTGCTGGATTTGAACTTTAAAAGTTGACTCCCAGTCTTGGCTTGTCAAAGCAGATGATCTAGTTGTTTTTATTAAACAAGGAAGTCGTTGCACAGGAAGTTTGAGGGTCAGGGAGAAAAAGTGCCCCTCTAAATTATACAGGGACAGGACATGGCCCTGAAAGCATCTGTAATTCTATTTCTGAATAGTTTCACTAACAAGTATTGCAACATTTTCTCCATCTTACCTTTTTTTCAAGGACTAGTAAACCTTAAACATTTACTCTGAACTTCCAGGTCATTTAATTCAATTCTCATAAAGAAGTACAAAGAGCACCTAGGTATCATAAAGATGAAAATCACTAAAGCAGACCTGCACGTAAATTTTGCGGTCTTCTTTTCCTCCCAATATATTGCATTAGGATTTTATTATGATAATAAGATTTACAAGGAACTGTCCCTGTCATAACTTTGGGTAGAAAAGCTGAGAAGTCTATTTAACCTAAGTTATATCATCATGCAAATTCATACAAAGCAATAGTCAAAATTAATTTTCTTGCAAAATGAAAAAGGAAGAAGACTCATTTTATTTTGTTATATCTTACACATTAAGGCACCAGGCATTCTAGAAATTGCTAGCACGTAATTTCTTCCTACATTATCGTGAGAAATGAAAAGACTGAATGCATGTCATTGAGTCTGTGCATATGCATCTGTCTTCCAGCTGTTAAAAATTCTAAGGTATATAGTCAGAAAATGTCCTTCTTTGCCGTTGTGAAGATCCAGTGAGTTCACTGAAGTTGCTTTTTATTAGTATGGTGTGTGAAAGGAGAAATAGATTAATCAAAAATGAAAATCTTATTAGTCCCCTTGGACAAAACTGATCCTTGTGCAAAACATCTTTAATTGTGAAGTTTCCCCCAATTTACATTTCACTTACTTTGACTGAAGGTGAAATCATCGTAAGGCTTTCACACCTCACTATCTCTTTAAGTGCACCATGAAAGCTATGAAAAAATACACTTTAATAGGCTGAGCTGCAGGTCAATAATCTTCAAGGATCAAGAGGGAAAGAAAATGCTGAATTATACCCTGTCAATGAGACTGTCTTGCTTCCAACTGCCAAAATATCTGCAGAGGGTTATCTCAAATGCCTCAGCTCGTCTCAGTTACAAGGGCAGAGCCTGACAAGAGAGGCAGATTTGAAAGATCCAAAGAGGAGACTGAAACCAGGAACCTGCACTGAATACGGAAACAGTACATAAAATCTATCCAACACATGATAATACGCTCTGTGCTGCAACGCTACTGAACTGAAAATTAAGATGTTCAGTGTCATTTAACCTGGGAACGAGCAGCCGTGGTTAACCATTTCGAAGTACTTGGACAGAAAAGGGTACAAGCTCTTTGGCAATTGAAGATGGCAAAACAGAAGCAGATGAATATCCAACAAGATACTTTGACTGTGAGCTTTAGTAGGAAAAAGGTATGCTGTTTTTTTCAGATATTCATCCCATCAAACGCGTGAATAACTTATTCCTTATTTGCCTCAGTTGTTTCAATTCACGGCTACCTTATATCTGAGTTCTTATACACACAGAATTTTAACACCAGTGTTTGATGGTGTTTCACTGCGAACTTAAATAATAGGAATCCTTGACATCCTCAAAATGTCATTCCTTATTAGTCTCAGGAAATACAGAAATAACTGGTACCAAATATCTGTCCCAGAGATTTTTGAAACAGGTAATGAAACATTTGCTCTGTAAAATCCTTTGCCAGGAGTTGCAGAAAGTCAAGTACTGCCAGGACTGCGCAGTAGAGCAGTGTGCTCTGAAAGCCCCTGAGAATAATATCCTTTTCTTCCAATCTTTAGAATAAAATTGTAAGGACTGTAAGAATGTAGAAAGAGATATTTCCTAATTTTAGCATTTTCTTAGCTACCATTGCTCCTTCTAGAGCTTAAAACCCCCTTATTCTGTTTCTCCTAATAGCTAATCTAAACTATCTTTCATTTTATCAGAGAGGAATAGTGCAAATACTTATGTGAAAAAAATATAACCTGTGAAAATATGTTTGTGTAAATTCTTCTACAAAGAACTAAAATTTGTCTCCTTTTCCTAGCCATCCAATGTTTCTTCTGGATTTTTATTGGATCTTCTTAGAGAAAGCTCCACCTTTTTACTTCTACCTAGTGCCCATATACCCTAATCGTTGCAGTCATGAAACTTGTTCAGCTAGAGTTTGTCTCATAAACATTTATGACTAGATTTTGTACATCGTGGAAGGCTTCAGAGGGGTTACTCTATGTAGGCATATTTGGTATTCAACATTACCAAATTTGCAAAATAAAACTGTAATAAGTACTCCTCAGCGGAAATGATCACAGGTTTGTCACTGAAAGTGTATTTGGCGTGTAAGAAAGTTACTCACCTGAGATGAGCATCCTTCAGGGCACACTGTCACAGCGGATGCCAGAGCAGAGCTGTTTTCTAGCAGTGCCTCTCAGGGGTTTGGGGGTTTTCTGCTCATAGCACTAGCACAGTTTCCCCAACAGCAGAACTGATATCAAAACTCAAAGCAAAAGGGAGCTGCTTCTGGTGGCTGTAAATGAGCAGAGTCCACCGTGAAGAGCTTTGGTAATAGGCAAGTAAAGCTTTTTTCTTTTACACGTGGGTTGTCTGTATTCACACTCCCGAGTCCAACAGGCAGAGATCTTCCTTGCTTCTGTTAAACAAAATGACTTAATTAAATGCATACGAAAAATTTTAATAAATTATTAATTTGATCTGGATGGTAGATTTCAGGAATAATCTTTTAGGAGTATAAAAATTGAATTCTCAGTGTCAAGTTTATGGGAAATACAAAAATGTGTTTAAAATACACATGAAAGAAGTTTGCACATTTTTAAAAATATGTTTGACACAACATCTCCAGGCTAGGAACAGAAATACTGCCAGGCAATAACATCCTGATCTAAAGCCAACAGCTGTGATAACGCATGAGGCAAAGCATTGTTCCCGCTCTCTGTTAAACGAACATCTGGCTCTGACCAAGCACCTTGACTACGGGATTCACCTACGCACTGAAGCCATTGTTTTCCAGAGCTTAGTAAATTCATATCTATTTACTATAATATTTTTCGATACAGAATGTAACACACTTAGAAATCATTGAAACATGGCCAGACAGCATTTATTCTTTTACCCTAAGGAATAAAACCTTCTATATTGGGACAAGCTTGTAAGTTAATTTCATAACAGCTCTTTTGCCAAAATCTGTCAATGCAGTTATTCACAAAATATTGATAAACATGGCTCCAACTGACTAAATACACACTACACAACATAGGCCTTTTAATTCATAACACTGGCGTGAGGAAATTTCCCTTCCATGTGATAAATGAGCGGGTAAGTTGTCTGTGCAGTACAGGTCTTATAGTGTACTAGGGTCTCAGGAACCCTTTCCCCCTGTTGTGTAAAAAACTTTAAAATTCATTAGCTTTGAGTACAATAAAGAGGAAATTACATGACTGAGCCTGTTAGCAAGACATTCAGGAGTGGTAAAAAACCTTTAAAACACCCCCAGGAATCCATTAGGGAAATTATATTTTTCCTTTCATACAAAGAGATGCCCTTGTACTCTGTACTCCTTCCTTGCCTTTCCCTTTCAAAGCGATCTTAAGTGTTACAACTCAATCAATCTGTTTTCACCACCAGCAATACTGTAAAATAATGTTAAAAGAAAAAAGAAAAAAAGAGTCTTGCGAACTTGGGTGGATTGGCTCTGTACTCTTATCAATCGCAGTGTCACCGTGGTCCATCTTTCCAGCCTTCTCATTTATAAGACCGTAACTTACTACTTGGTATAAATTACCTCTGCATTTCCTAAATCTCTTCTGTATATTATCTGTCTTACACTTACACATAAGTTTCCATATTCATCATAATACAGAGGCTATCGCTACTTTTTTCAGTGTGTATTTTCAAATAGGTTTGAAGTATCAAACACAATGTCTTTTGTACGATGTGAGAATAAGTGCCTATGTTGAAGTAAGAGAAGACAGTATTATTATCAAACTGTCTTGGATGAGGTTTCAAAATTAGAAATTTAAAAAGTAAATACTATTTCCGAACATACAGCTTCAGTGCATCAGGGGTAATTTCTCTCTTAATGAAGGATACTTAGAAACAAAAATAACTTTATTCAACTCTCGGTTTATCTGAGAGGGATGTTTTTGGGTTGTGATTAGTACAGAATCGCAGAGCAGGGAAAAATAGAGAGCGAACAGAAGTAGTTATATTCTCCAAACTCATGAAAACTTTAATAAAAACATCCTGGAATTGCCCACACACATCTTGGTCCTTCCCTAACAACTGGGGGAGCAAGAGGCCTTGAGTTTAATTTTCCTTTAAAGCAGCTTGAGTTTAATTTTCCTTGTCATACAGCTTAATTCATTCAGTACTGACTAGATCTTGAATCACATATTCCTGAAAGGCCACAGGAGAAATGAAGGAAGGACATAGAGGTCATTTCTCTCCTCCTGCAAACAGCCGGTGGCAGAACCCTCTCAGGTACCACAAATAGCAGACACTCAAATAATGCTGGAATGTTACACAAGCGAAATGAAAAAAGGGAAGGCACCTCCCCCACCCCCAAATCTGCTCTGCCTTTTAGCAGGAGTCCTCTCAAGGGCTTCTTGTAACAAGACACGACACAACATTTTCAGATAGAAATGTGATTTTCAAGTTGACAGTGCAGCTTTAATTAAATGGGAGTCCAAGGAAAGAACATATCACTGGGAAATAAATAGGCTATAAAAGAAGAAAACCAGTAGTGTGGATAACCAAGGAAATTAAGGGAGAGAACAGGAAAGAGCAAAGGCCATGTGAGACATCTATTACAAAACATCAAGGCCAATGCTGCAAGTAGAGGTACAGAGAGCTAAAGTGATAGAGATTACAGAAACGATCAAGGAGGTAAAGATGAAACACGAAAGGAAATTGGCACATCCTCACTCAGTGCACTTGTGTTTTAAAATACTGTATCTGAAAAAAAAACTTACATTGAAGCATATCATGGCTTTCTAGACAAAAAATCAACTTAAAGTGCAAACAATTCTAAAAAGCAATTATATTAATATTCTACATAAAATCACAGACTCTTTACCTCTTAAAAACTATGTCCTAGATCAATGTGAAAAAAAGCATTTTGTAGAATGAAACCAGAAACTAACAATTCTCCAAGTGCAGCTCCATATCTGAACACATCTGCCATTTTCCATTTTTTTTTAAAACAAATTTCTGGAAAAAGTATTCTGGAGTTAAGGAAAAACAGCCAGGCATCACGGTGCAGTTAGAGCAAGAGCTTCCATGACTTTCTGTGGGAGCCCAGACACCTCCTGTGGAGAGGCCGCCTGGGCTCTGGGACAACGCAACACGCAAATCAATGTTTACTGTCAAGCTCTGTTGTGCTGGGAAGTTGTTATCTCACAATAGCTTCTGACAAGTTGTCTGGTGTAATTCTGCTATATTTTACTTTCATAATGGTAACGATCCCATTGCTCATCAGGGTCATCGTGCTGCTCTGCGCTACTTCTGTCGCATCTTGTTTTCTGGGTGCTATTGTCATTCACTTGATTAAGCTAAGCCCGATCCAATGAGGCACCTGTCAGATCCTGAACAGATATGCTTAAAGGACACTTGCTGCTCTGCAAAGCTTGTACTTCGTGTCTTGAACAGGAAGGCACGTTTGTACACCATGTTCAACATACCTCATATTAATCCTCCACCTATTAGTTCAGCCATGTTTTACTAATACGGATAATAATTGCATAAACAATCAATAAACACAGAAACACTTGTGCACACTTACATGAGATTTTTTGACTCACTGTTAGAATATCTAACAATTTTTAGCAATTATTTTGCCTCATTTTAAGGCCTCTCTGTCATTTCCTTCCATCTTCAGACTTTCAGTTTCTACTTTTAGCTCTCTAATTACAGTCACATTTTCTGGTTCTTATATCTGACCCTACAATTTAACAAGAATTCCCTTTTAGATAAAAATGAAACACACTAAAACTGACAAGTTCTGAGTCAGGCCAACTTTTTTGTCTATCTTAAGGAGAGAATTTCAAAAGAACACCCATATCCCTGCTTCTGTAAGTATAACAATCATTTTCTAAGGAGGATAACATTATCATGTCTGCAATTCACCATTTGTAGCAAATTTAAAGGGAAAAAAAGCAAGCAGAATTAAAGAATGTCTATTTTTTCCTTTCAGAGAATTAAAGTCTATTCTTACAAGATTTATATACTCGTGCTCTAGTTGCACTTGACTAGAAGTGTTAGATTCCCTAAGGATTTAGGAACAGAGCTGCTGTCTACACATTGTATTCAGGGCAGTATAATGGGAAATATGATATCCAGTCTGCTGGAGGGAGGCCCACCGAACGCTCTAACCACGAGGATTAAGGGCTACAGGAAAGACCTATTGTAATCAGCCTCATTTGAGATTATCACAGCTTAATTTACTGACCAGTTCCACAAAGAGGTTCATAATCGCGTATTGCAGGCTCCAAGTGCTAATTCTCTTTGGTGAGCAGAGGCAAAATCATGCCAGTCTCATTAGTCTCCTCTGTTTTCCTACGTAGATTAGTTCCTCCTCGGCGTGCTGGGTGGAGGCATCCTCCTACGGCTCCTGTCTCTCCATGTGAAGGGTACCTCTCTCTACCTCTGTCTCTGGTCATGCTACAAGTCACATAATCCTAGGCTCTGCCGCACTAAGCTCAAAAACTTCCAGGGAACTAGCTGAAAGGATATTTAATTTTTGCAGTGTACTTAGTAATAGCTTAATACACTGAGAACATGACATTCACTCTCAGGCACCAGAAAGCACTACCAAACACAGCAGAGAAGGGCACTGGGGTACTTGACTTCTGAGGAACATTCAGAGAAAGAATACATATTCACAGATGAACTAAGCAGAAAGTCAGCAGATACACGACAGCAGTCTCCAAATACTTGAAGGAATCAAGCACTGTGTTAGGAAAAGTACTGTTTATCATAGATGTTAGGTAAGCAGTGCAAACCCCAGACAAATACCTGGACATGAAATTCTTTTAGCTTGTGGAGTCAGTTCCTGTATAAACATTAAAATATTTACAGTAAGGCATAATTTTAGGAAGGTAGTTTGAGTGTCTATTTGATTACCACAGAAAACCACTAAAGACTAAATAGGTTTTGAATCGAATGTCTTATACAAGAATATATTTTATACATGAGTCCAAGGAAAATAACTTGTTTTCCATCAATTACCATTTTCTATATTTTTTGCTATGTAAATATGAACATCCTTGTGGCCATTTTAAACTACACTGGTTCAGACTCTCATGCAAAAAATTAGTATTCAACTAGAGCAAATAATACGTAACTTTTAGTTCCCTTGAACCTATCTTCCTTCACTGGGATGTGTTTAGACAAGATGAGAATGGAGTACAAATACAGAGAACTTTGAACGGAAGGGCCAGCGAGCAGTGATAACTGAATGAGCCTTTAAAATTCACTGGCAAAAATATTTTGTTTCTTACTAATCTTTGAACAAAAACATCACCTGTCTTTTTTTTAAATACAGTCTCAGACAGTTATACAAAACAAATCTGTACCTCCTCCTTCAGAGTAGCCAGAAGACAGGAGTAATTCAACACATGACTTGGTCTGGTTATGTCCTCTCCGAGGCAGAGTGGTCCTCTGGTTGCTGTGAGAAGGAAAATTGTGATACTATAGTCTCTTACTAACAAACCTTCCCATTCTGATTTTAGCGTCGGCTCCAGATCCACGATTAACACAGCCTTTGACAGTATCTGAAAGCTGGTTTAGCCAGCTCTTCTAGGATAGACAGGACAGCCAAAGTTAGGAGAGACATCGATAGAGCAGCAGAACTTCAAAAATCAAAAGATATTTCTACTTAGAACTTCTCAGGTCTTATAAATTTGCGTTTACCAGCTCAGTTTCCCATACATCTGCATCTTTATCTTCTCGACTGACTAAAGATCAAATCCTCATTTTGTAAACCCAAAAATGTCATGTATTTTTTTAAATACATATATAAAAATCAAAGTTAAATAACAATGAATTCAGTGTGGAAAAGATGCACATTCAGTATGTCCTTAAATCTTGCTTGATTCACATTATTTTCTGCGTGGTGAGTTACTTTTAGTGCCTACAACTTGTTTTAGACTCTATAGCAAAAAAAAAAAAAAGTCCCTGTTGCAGAGTTCCTCTTTTTTTACAGGCATATTTGTATGAATGCTGCCAATAATCAGTTAATATTATTTAAAGTTGCATCCCAACATGCTTTGTGTCCTGGTTTGAGCTAAAACTTCCTTGTTTTGGGAAATGGACAAATAGAATTATTCCATGCAAATACGACAATTCCGCATTTAATTGGTTAAGAGAGTCAGGTGGAAGGTTACGTCGGAAGCCTTTAAAAGCAGCAGGCCGGAGGAGTGTTCTCTCTCTCGGACTTCACGAAGGAAAGACTCCCACCAGACTGCTGGCTGCCGAGCTAGGCCGGAGGCCTGAGGCCTACACCCCCAGAACGCCTGAGGCCTACAGACTCTGAACTGTTATTGCCGTGGGGCCCGCCCCGTCTGTTGCGGCGGGTTGGGGTAGCGACTCTCTCTCTTGGAGTTCCACCGGCTGCACGAGGGGAGGCCAGACTGCTGGCTGCCGAGCTAGGCCGGAGGCCTGAGGCCTGAGACCAGGCTGAGACCAGGCCTGTCCCCCCGGGTCGCCTGAGGAGTCACAGACTC
>NW_010415808.1:7198-13655 GCF_000710305.1 Buceros rhinoceros silvestris | reverse complement strand
CCAGACAGCCCCCAACGGGTCCTGGGAGCTGGGGGGCAGCTCGGCCCGTCTCCAGCCCTGCTGAGATGGCAGCGGTCAGTATGAAGAACAAAACCCGGTCACACAGATAAGTAAGGTCTTGCTGGGAAAGAACTGTCATGTCTTCTACAAAGAGAAATCCTGCCTCGATCACCTGGAGCCATGTGCGGTGGTCAGCAGGGGCGTGAATGAAAGGGATTTTCAAAATAATGGGATTTTCAAAAAGCCTTTGACAAAGTCCCACGCGAAAGATTAAAGAAACTAAGATGTCATGGGCCTGAAGGGAAGTCTCTTATGGACCAAAAGCTGGTTAGGAAGCAAAAGGTTTGGGGATGAAGAAAAGCTAGCACTGGCATCCCCCGGGGACGCATGTTCACAAGGATTTCACTCAGTAACTTCGTCACAGACCTGGAGAAAGGAGAAACTGAAATACCAGGGCCTGCAGATGAAACTAAAGCTACTGGGTAGTGAAATAGCACAGCAGTGGCAACAAACACCATCAGAAGGTCAAAGAGCTGAGCGACCAGGCAAGGAGAAGGCAGCTGAGCCTCGCTAGCTAAGCTTGAAACAAGGGGTAACACAGCAATAATAACCTAAACCAAGCCTACTTGATATCAAACTCACGTGAGCCACAACTTCGGATCTGAGAGTCACCACTGGCAGCTATCTGAAATCATGAGCTTGCTGTGCAGAAGCCTCCAAAAATAAAAAAAAAAAGAAAGAAGAAAAGAATCAACAAGAAGCTGTGAATCATCTGGAAGGATACTGCAAAAGGGACAGTAAGTTTTGCCACTTCACAAGCTCCTGGCATGTCCCCATCCTGTATTCAGCCCTGGTCTAGGGAAGACTGCAGCAGTCAAACAAGGGCTACTGGTATGGTGAAGGGGAGGGAGCTGCCAACGAGCACAAGGAGAGAGCACAAGGGTTCAGACTGCCCAGCGTGGGCAGGAGAAAGCTGAAGAGGGTTTCCTGGTGTAAGGTTCACAAAAACACGGATGCAGTGGATGAGCTTAAAGAAGTGCAGTTTGCCATGCACTGCAGAACAAGAAGTAGGGAGAATTGTTAAAACCAGGAGGAAATCAGTTTAGAAAAGATAAAATAATTTCTTTGCACAGAAACACCACAAGCGACCACCTGGGACTCGCTGCCAGACAAGGCTGGGGAGACAGGCAGTGCCAAGACTCAGAAGGGGCTGGACAAAGTAATGGACAATAGGTCCACAGAGAGGCATGGCGATGGCAGAGCAGGGACCGTGCATCCCCAAAACAGCTGGGGGGATGCTGTAGGACAGGCCAGGCTACCTCCTCTCCCCAAATACCAGTCCCTTTTGCCACAGAGAGAGGTAGAAGATGGGGCTGGCTGAACCACTGGTCTGACCCAGCGGACACAGTGACAGAAACAGAGTGCTATACAGAAGGACCTCGTAAGGTCCTTCAAAATGCTAACAAAATTAAAAATTATTTCCATTTTAAAGGCTTCCCTGCTAACCAAATCTTTTAAAGCCCTGGAATATTCTCCAGTGTTGAGGTGTGAACAGTACTTCAGAAGACATTTGAGTCACTGGGTGGTGGGGGGTAAAACAAAAGGAGAAGAAGGAAGAGTGATGTCCAAATCTCCCAAATCATTAGCTTGTTCCAAATGTTCAGATGAAATCTTCAGCCAGGTCTTCAGTGCCCCAAGTGCTTTCCCCATCCACGGTATGTCAGTATAAATTATCGTCAATGTTAATTCTTTTGTTTCTTCCCTTTCCTAACAGATGTAGTAATCGCCCATTTGGACACTGGCAATACTTCTAATTGTATAATGGGAGCAGAGACAGAATTAATTAATGATCCAAGGGAGACAGAAAATCTGAGTTAATTTCTTGCAAGTTCCTGAGGGGTTACTTATGGCTGGAGGTGTTCTTGAAAGCTTCCAGCTCCATCGCAGGACCCAGCCACATATGCCGATGAGAGAGCAGCCACTTCGGAAAGAGAGCAGGTTGGACATTGAAGGTCCTACGCCACAGAAACCACCTTCGTCATGGCAACAGGCCTCAGACAGTAGCTGCAGTCCGTGCAAAGCACTACTGCCAGAAATCACACTTCCCTGCTGAGACCGCGGTAGAGGGATTCCTTTTGAGTGTTTCTTCATCTGCCCTCCACCCTGTTTTTCCTTGTCTGCTCCCCAATCTGATTGCTTTCTGCATACCAAAAGGCAGCTGCTTTCCACCAAGGGGAACACCACGAACAAAACACAGGTGCACAAAACCACAGAATATTTCAAGGACAATGAAAACGACCAAGGCCACCCCAGTCTTCAGGCAACTGCACAAGTGATGGGCTAACTGGGAGAGAGGAGCTCCGGACCTGACGTGGATCAGACGCCCTGGGCCTGTGTGGGATGAGCATATAGCGCAAATTATACAGTGCTGATGGGAAAACAGCCCCATAACACCCAACTGATCTATACAAGCACACCGCCAGCTTTTACAGGCAGCTGCTTGCTGGAGATACCGTTAACTGCCACGAAAGAGTCTGGCACAAAGAGAAGGGAAGCAGAGCAAACAGGAACAAAGCTTGTTTGCAGTCAGGATCATAATTCCTGTTCTACTCTGGAAGTTTTAAAACTTGTAAATTAATCCACCATAAATTATATGTATACAAGGTTAAATGTCTAGCAAAAATGAGACTATTCAGCTAATAATGCAGTCTTAGATGGAGCTGTTAAGAGGCAATGATTCTCAATGAGATGATTACGTTTCACAGTTTTCAAGATTAATAGCAAGATTTACATTTTCAGTGCCTAGTTATTTTGGGTACGAAACCTAAGACAGACACACTTTTCCGGAAAAGGCTGCATCCCACCTCTGAACTCCCAGTACACGTGTCCAAATTCACTACTATCTTTTTTCAAAAGATGCCTCCTGCTGCATTTTTGCACACGTTTGCAACAACAGCTACCCAAGCCCTCTAGAAGAGAAAGACACACATGCACGTAAAACACTGCAGTGTAAATACATGACACTACTTCCCTTGTAAAGCTGATCTGGTAAAACAAGACAAGACTCCGTGTGATCCATCATCATCACTAGAGCTGTAAATATTCATCAGTCAAAACCATTTAAACAGATATTGGGGCAGCCTGAAACCAAGCCAAACCCCACTTCTCCACGTGACCAACACAAGAAAGGCCTGTTCATAGTACCTGGCACTCTAAGCTGATCTCAGCTCTGTGTCCTGGAGCCCAAGTGAGCTCAGGTCTGTACCGGAAAATAGCATTTAACCCTGCTAATGTAGCACCAGTCATGTATACTAGTTAGCAGCAAAGGGAATCAACTCTGAACACACACAAACCAGCAGTACTCAGCTTCTACAAGAGACACAAGGTCCCCTGAGGCCTCCACGTATATTTTATTATCCAGCTTCTCTAGTTCAGGTCTTGAATTCCTATTTTTACTGCCATGACAATTTTTTAGATAAGCAAAAAACTGTTGACAAACACTTTGTTCACAGAGTTGCTCAGCAAACTCCTGCACTTAAATAACTTCCACCATGCCTCGATTTTGAGGTAAACATGACCAGGACACCAACACTGCCTCTCCTGATGGAAATCAGCTGGCCAGTCTTTTGCTATGACAAACATCCAGGCTCCCCAAAGTTTCACCAGAGTCAACAATTGCATATTTGCAGCAAGCAAATATACACTCCAATTTCCACTGCACGCTCTTTCTTCTATCATTAGACTTCTCCTACTCGGTGTACACGAGCTGCATGATTACTCTCACCCACGCTGAAACAAGCTTCCAGGCGAATTTACCTTGGAGTCCCCAGTGATTGTGAGCAAGTTCGTCATCCCTCACTCTCAGAATTGTACCCACACTGCCCCTGGCATTTGGATAAAAGCGGTTTGTCAATGCGTGCTGAAAGAAATTGCCTGCTTGGAGTGCGTAGTGCCAGCTGATGGACAGGAAATAGGCAACTAGCTTATCTTGACAGAAACAGGATAATTTTTTAAGTGTCAGGAAAGAATTCAGGCCCAGCTGCTTTATTTTTAAAAATACCCCCAAAAAATTCACTTTTCATTCAGCGTTCCAGCTTGGCCTCTCTCTGAAGAGGAGCCGAATATTTTTCTCCTTGGTTTGAAAGTGGATGTTGATGTTTAACGGGTTATATAGCTCTAGGCATTATGATTTTTCAAGCTACTACCAGCTTAAATAAGCCTTTTCTTTAGCTGTGGCATTCCAGAAATTCCTAGCTCTAACCTTATCTAGTGAGACAAAAGCTCTGCGTCTTTGCATTGACTTCGAGTTACAACCACTGCGGATCCACAGAGACAACAATTGTTAAAAATTAAGGCTACCACATCATTTGGCCACAAGTCTAATTAGGGACAGCTTATTGTCTCTTTATAATTAGATCTAGGGATGCCCTGCAAGGCACTAGACCTGCAATTTTAGGTTTGGGGGTTTGGTTTTTTTAAGTCATAATTTCATTTATCCTACATATATATATATACATAAAGTGTATGCTTACGCACACACATATATGCAAAGGTCATCTTTCTACTGTCAGTATCGACAGGCCACAGCTAAGCGTCTAGTCAACGTAGGATCTCACTGATTTTACGAGGTGACTCTGATCTGAATGCTAGTTGTCTTAGGTGAGGCAGACAAACACTGGCAAAAATTACGTCTTATATCTCTTCAAACTGTAAAAAAAATGAATACACAATTACCTATCAAGCAAGATATGACTGAAAGCATCAGACCTCCAACCGAAGGCAGAAAACAGAAAATCTTTTAATACAAACAAAACCAACAAATCTGAAATTAACCTTACGTTAAAACCACCCAAGTTGCCTCAGATAAGTGCACAGGGTTAACTTGGTGCACTTCACGCTAGGCAGGACCATGAGGAAGAGCACAGCTCCCACAATTTATCTCCTCAAATCCAGTAAGATTTATCCCACTAAACACCATTTAGCCAAAGCCAAACAAGTGAATTTTTAAGAGTAATGGACACCTCTTTCCAAAGGCCCCCCCACTCTGTCCTTCAGTTTTACGGGCTGTATTTCTTTCCATTACACTTGGTGTGCTTGCTGGTGGAATAGAGAAAGTAAGCAGTCAGCTAAATCAACACCTACCTGTCATTAGGGAGCTAGCTGACATTCTCTGTCACACAAGTACTAAGGGAAGATATGTCTCTATGGCACCTGCGGGGGTGAAGGATGGCCAAAGTCAGCAGATGGCTGGAAGGACAGTGGCTTAATTTGCTTTTGATCACCGACCCAAGTCTGGAAGAACAGCTCTTCCCAGGCACTCCAGCATTCAGATGTGGAGGCTTTGAACAGAAGAGGCACTTGGTGATTTGACAACACTCATCCCTCTTCTCTAAAGGATATGAGAGATGGATTAAGACAAACCTCATGCCTAGCTTTATAATGCAGTTCTAATGACATACACTAGAAATCAATGCTCCTCCAGCATCCTGCCATTTCCTTGGACTTGCCAGTGGGGTGGAAAGCAGATATTCAATATTTGACACAGATGATTTCTGAATGCCAAAATACATTAACATATATATTCTGTTGGTGTAGGATACACATTCAGTTTCTGGTGTATGCTATAAAAAAAAAATTAGTGTGTTAAAAAAAAGGACAAGAATGACAAACCAAACAGCCAGCTGAACTCCACAGTCCATCACCGAATTCAAGTGTTTTATATAGAGGTCTGACACAACTGCGGACAACATCAAGGAATTCTTGGCTGGCCTGATTAATCTTGTTAGTCATTTTTTTTCAGCACTTGTAATTTGTTCTTTTTTTCACCCCTCAGTCATGCCCCTTTCTACGCAACATAGTTTGTCTAGCTTCTAAGAACAGGACAGAAGGTTTTTTCTTTTAAAGAATGCTGCTGCCGGTCCTAATGACACAGTTCATCTACTCTCTGGGGGTCAATACATTAGAGAGAGGATGGAAGCAATGAAAAGTTTTCTTAACCTACCACAACCTCTGAGTCTACAAATCCAGAATGTGCAAGCCTTTCATCCCTCCACTAATTTGGGGACAGAGTCACAGGAGTCCATGATGTAAAATCAAAGCAAATTTCTCCAAATAGGATGCCAACTCCCATCTCAACATTGGGGCTACACTCAGAACTGCCCCGCACATGGGTTTTGAGATCCCTATTGCCAGTCTTAAAAACTTTATCCACCAGCCTGAGTCAAAAAACACATGTAAAGTAGATGTGCACGCCTGTGCAACACACATTATTGCAATCCACACAGAAACAGAATTAAACCTTCCAAAAGGTTTACTGTCATAAAAGCAGTGACCAAGGAGGGCACAAGGGGAGGGAAGCCAGCAGGGTGCTGCCACAGGCAAGGGGCTGGCAGTGCAGGGTCAGGTCAACAGCTGGTGTAGAGGAGAGCAGCCAAGCAGCCCAGATGTCTCCTGCTGA
>NW_010415808.1:0-7088 GCF_000710305.1 Buceros rhinoceros silvestris | reverse complement strand
CTGCTGAAGGAGGAAGGCAACTGCAGAAAAGGAGCAGAGCCAGCTGCCTCAGATGTCTCACGCTGTCGAAGGCAGAATGTCCCTAGGTGTTCCAGCACAAAGATCCCTTCCCAAGCTGGGCAGGCAAGGGGGAGAGGGCACAAGGAAACAGGAAAGACCTCAAGATCGCTGTCACCTTCAAAGCCTTCTGCAAGGCAAGTGATGCTACTGTCCAACAAAATAAAAATTCCACTAAAAATAACAAAACCTGTAAATCCTTCCACAAAACCGTTATGTAAAGGTACACAGCACTGGTTCACATATACCAACAGGAAAGAGATATGGAATGTACCAAGAAAAAAGCCAGCACTGCTGACAGACAGAACTAGGGAAAACCCACCAGCAAAATCAGCAGCTTGGCTTTTGCACCCTACCTTCTGCTTTACATAAAATGCTACCTTCATTATTAGTTAAATATTTATGATTCCACATCTACACACACACCCGCGCAGACACAGGGAGCTTGTTCTACCATCCAACAAAGTGAGGCAGGAACAGATAATAAATATGCCAGGGATGGGTTGTTTTTTGTATATGTAATAAATGTGACTTTGCCAAGGACATTTGTGACTGGTGGAAGAGAGGAAATGCAGAAACTGAAAGTGACTTCACTGACAGAAGAAAAGTGCCTCAATATTCAGCCTCTCATCATCACATCACAGTAAGCCAGCCCAGTAAGTGGAAATGTAATAGCAAAGCTGCAGCTAGGTACATAGACTGTGTTTTCCCTGTTTTTATTTGTTCATATCTGACAAGGATTATCTGCCCTTTGATTTCAGCCTCTGGTCCTGCTGCAACTCAGTACACCATGGTACCTAGATGGGAATATCAGGCAACAGCATTAGGTATAGAGCCATATTTTTGCCATTACATACAGTCAAGTTTGTTCCCGAGCTAGTAATAGAGAAATCTCCTATTGCAGAATTTGAGGGGTGGGGATGGGAGGAGGGAATTGACCCCTTTCAGCTACGCAGTCCAACATCCTCATTTGCTTTATTGCCATGCAAAATCCCAGTACCAACAAACACACACCATCAGCCTCTATGTCACTACAAGCATTGCTCGAGATGAACGCCCATTACCCTGTGGGCGAAGCACCAGAGCAGAACAAAAGCAAACGTCGGGACATTCAAAGAAAGCTGTTTTGCACAAGGGCAAAGCGCTCTTATTCCGTACGTGCAGACTCCAGAACTTGGGACCCAACCCCTAACTCATCCATCCAAGGAATTACAGACAGCATTTTCCACAGAGAAAATGGCAATGCCCTTAATAACATGCTTCACTTCTGGTCAGCCCTGAAGTGGTCAGGCAGCTGAACTACATGATCTCTGAAGGTCCCTCAACTGAAATACTCTATTCTACCAACCTCTGGTCAGTCCAGGACCTACTTGCCCATGCCCTAGATGCCTGGGAGAGTGGTAAGGAAGACCCTTCTCTGGTGCTGCTTAAGAATTTTACTATAGAATTTGTATTTTTTTAAATTTAAAAAATAAATCTAAAATTTATAGAATTTTACATACTATCTTCTCTGAGATAGTTTCAGCTGATCAGTATTAGTGGCAGAGGAAGAGAGAGGTCCTGAACAGGTTTTGCATGTCCAGTTTTCCTTTGAAAATCTGTCGTGGGAACCATCTCTCATCTGACTAGCAGGAAGTAAAAGTTCTGCATGAAATGCTCTGGCTCCTGGATTACTGTGCAAAACCTCTGCAGCAGCTACTTGTAAATAACATCTCTGCGCTCACTAATTGTTGACGTACACCAAATATTTATGGAGGCATTCATCTACCCATTGTGCTGTCTTTTATGGAAAGTAGGGGAGCGCAGCCAGTCTGAAAAGAACAGATCTTTCATTCATAACCATGCTCTGCATCCCTAGAGTGCTTCGGCTCCACTGTGGGCCGTATTTCTGAGGTCTTTTATGTTGATTCAAGTCACTGACTTCTGTGGCATCCTTGGGTCTCATTAAATCCATCAAACTTCAAAACATGCATGACAAGAAAACTGGCCCAAAACGCATTTGAAATCTGAACAGATATAGATTCATGTAATCCAGTCAACTTCCATGGGAGCTGGCCACCCATCTCCTCTGACAATGCAGGACTATACCACTCAACATTGTTATAAGCTAAAAAAAGACCTATCTGAAATGTAAGGCAAGCACCAACTCCACATCTCTACCAGCAACCTCTGCTAATTACCTCAATTCAGGTCTGTTATTTAAACATCCAACTCATAAAAGGCTCCTGCAGGTGAAACAACAGCAGAACAGTAACACCAAAAAAATAAAAACAGGGAGTAATTCTGTCAGTGTTCACCAACTGCAGGCCCAGAGCTCAACAGCCCTGATTAATAAGGTAGCACTCAAGGTTTAAAGACAATTCTCTAGACGTATCTCACACAGTAACAGCATCTGCTACTTGGTCTGAACATACACCGATATTCCTCATAGGCAACCTCCCCAATGAGAAAAAAGGGCATTTAATGTAATCCTAAACTGCTGAACTAGAACTAAATGACCCAGTCAAGCCAGATTCCACGTCTTTACAGATACTACCATGTGTAAACCAGATGTATTATTGCAGGTATGAGGGATGAAGGTTTATACTCACTGTTATCAAACAGCGGTAACACCAACTCAGAGAGCTGAGGCCCTGCCACCAGCCTGCTGTGGGACACTAGGAGTAGCTTCATCCCTCTGTACCTCTGTTTTCTTGTTCCTTTGCTGTTTTGCTGAGCTGTAAGCTCTTTGAAAAGGCTTCTGGTCCCTTACAAAGTGTTTGACTTGCATCTAGTAGAACATGACCTCAACTGCATTTGGAGACTGGAATGCAACTTATATTCCAGTATGTTTAAATGCATACCACATATGCATAAATCCCGCAGAATTTATGAAGATTTACTCTTAGCCCCCTTCCCTTTCTCACCAAAAATTCATCATGAGCGGAAAATGGTAGATGTTAAAAAAGTAGAACTTTAAACACATACAAAAAATACAAAGAAAAGATCTGTGAATGTCGAAATTCAATCAAGTTGCACATGCAAATACACCCATGCACATTTTAGAACTTGTATCATATTCACGGCATGCAGTGTAACCATCAGGGAAAGCTTTATTACAAGAAAGTAAGCCTGCTGTAAGAGATTTCCTCGCAATTATTCTGCTGCCATTATGCTGGCCTGGCATTCATTCAGCTTTTCAAATTAATATGCTTAGTTTTCTGAGCAGGAGATCAGAATAGTGAAATTCTATTGGGAACTCAATTACCAAAGAAAATAATTGCTTGGGCATTCAAGAAATTGGAACTACATCTAATTGTGAATAGTAGATTATTATCTGGATTATGGAAGACACTTTGAAATGAACTCAGACATATAGCTATATACGTCTTGAGGATGGTACCTGCTAAGATTTCTCAGGCACGGAGGGGCTCGCTCTCAAACAGAAAACTGAACCTACCAGTGTGGTTTTGCTCGCTTTCCATCAGCGATGCAAAAAGCCAACATCCCTGCTGAGAAGTTAAAAAGCAGAGAACAACAACAACAAAATCACTAGGGGCACTTGCCTGGTACTTGTTCCTTTCCTGTTTTGTACTCCTTTGGTGTGGATGAACATGTGGCTGTATGGTCGGCTCTTTTGCTGCCTGAAGATTGTGCTCCCTGCTTGGAGACTGCTGGTGCATCTAGGTGGTGGCTATACACCAAGAGCCGTACAGCTCTAATAAAGGAAGGCATCCTCCTGCCTCCGAGCACAGGAGGACAAAGAATAAAAGGGTTTAAACCCAAGAAGTGGGAGATTTTTCAGAAAGTAAAGCAGGACACTTTGTATGGGAAAGAGCTTCAAGGATTTGGTTCAACTTCTCTCTGAAAATAAGTGAGGACTACAGGGAGAAAAAGATTGTAGTATTGAGAAAACATTTGAGAATTACAACAAACATGTAAGGATACAGCATCTATAGGACGAACACTGAGTAAATATCTGGCACAAATTATGGAAGAAGTATACCTTGCAGATTGGTGTCAAAATGGTATGAAGACTAGAGAAGGAGCTGGGACTGATGCTGAAGCTCTGACAGCAGAAATAAGGCTGTAACAGTAGAGAGGCAATGTGGGCAATTGGGGACCTGTAGGTACTTATGAGCAGATTTTATACAAGAAAAATGCACCTGTGGCACCAAAAAGAAGTAAAAAAACTACCGAGGAAATGAGAAACTGAACTGAGGAGTAAATTTGCTGCACAGGAGACCACAAGGAAAACCAGACAAAATTGTGAGGAAGAAGGGAAGAGAAAGTGGCTGGGTTTTTTTCATTTCATGAAAATACCATGAGGAGCTCAGCGGTTATCTCAAACAATGGGTTCTCCAGAGATGGAGAAAGAACTGTGTTAGTGCTTGGTGATGAGGCCACAGGAACTTCCTCTGTACAAACAGAAACAGGCTGAGAGACAGACATGCAGAGTAACTAGGGAGCCCACTTTCAGAGGGCAGACTCAGAAACTGAACTTATTTAGACTGAGAAAATGAAGGCTAGGAGGGCATTTAGTTGTTTACTACACATATGTTACCAAGGCAATAGGATATTATTTCCACAAAACAAAAACAATCCCCAAACCAAACTGTTCAGTACAATGCCGGCACCATAACAAACAAGAGCAACGTAAGCCGAGTAGACTCAGGGTGGAATAAAGATTTCTTGAATCCCAGGACTCCCAGAACTGTCCTCCCAGAGAAAAAGGAAAAGTAAAAATGGCTACCTAGCACTCTAAGGCAGAGAACGATAAATTTTACAGAAGGGATTACACAATACAACGGTTTGTAAGAACCAAGGACTAAACTGGACAGCCTTCTGCTCCCAATCAGGTGACATCTCAGATTTTTCCAAATATAAACACGCTTTTACCACCACGACGCCAGTTTTATTCAAAGAAAAAGGCCAATGCTGCCTCATAAAATGAAAACCCTCAATTTACTGCCAAAACCTATCTCTTTCTCCTTAAAAATGTCTCACACTTCCCCATATACATCTGAGTACACATTCACTTACAGCTGGTCAAAACAGATGTATTTCCATAGACTCCCTCCTTCCAGAGATACTTTCCAGACTCAGCTCTGTAGCACCAAGACAACTTGTCAGTAATTCACTCCACCAGCCTTTAAAACCCATCAGAGAGAGCGCTGTTCTTTTTACACACCTATAAAACTTGAGTTGTGACCAACCACGTTTTGCCTCCGCTCCAACTTCGGGTAGTTACGCCAGGCCATTTCAGCTATACAGCTTTCTGACAAAAAACTGGCGTTACTCATATGTTTTGAAGGTTACTGCACTGCCTGCCATTTCTTACTGCAGGAAAACAACAACTTGAGCCTTGAGACTTCAAACCGAGTGCCAATGAGGGATCTCAGAGAAGTTTAATGCAGGGGCCAGTTCAAAAGGAGAGAAAAAGCCGTGCATGAAGTTACTTGACAGCAAATGAGGCAAGTTGCTTTGGCTTGCTGGGTTTAGTTTTCTATTTAATTGCTGAAAGATAGCAAAGCTAGACCCAGAAACAGGATTCCTCAATTTGCTCCATAGCTGCTGGGACCTACCTCCAATCCAAGCAGGTCTGCTTCCCACATCACCTTCCCCTGCTTTCTAGGACAATTTTCCTTTGCTCCAAAGGCACACAAGCCTGTTAGTGATGTCTTTCCATGCTTTTAGGGCATATCTCCTGGTCTGCTCCCAGCCTGGAAACGAAGGCCTGCTACCACAACTGAGCTGACTTATGTGCCTTCCAGTCCCACCTGCAGTTACAGAAACTGCCCTCAGCTGAGACCAGGCTTTACGCTGCTGAGGAGTACTTGAATGTCAGTTCTCTTAAAGGGCCCATCGCCTCTGGGACAAGAACAGTGTTTCTCAGCCTCTTCTCTTAAGGAAGCTGAGTTCGGAACAAAGAGCATTTTCCAGACCTTGTTAGCAGCATACTGAAGATGTACCAGTAAATACTCATTTTAGAGTGGGTTTCAGACGCACATGACTCCCATAACCAAACGTTGCTGCCTCTTCCTCACATTAGCCTTGTATTCTCTTCAGGAAAACACTGCAGTTTCCTCAATCCAAATCCAGGATGTTTGCATCAAATACATATTTGTGCCAGTCAGCTCTCCACCTAACAATGAAGGATAAAGCCCGGTAACAAAGCGCAGACTGACTGTCCATAGTATATTATCTTGAGAGCAGAAATATGAGAAGGGTCAAAGGCCAGAGGCGAGTCAGCTATCACACAGTTAGGAGTATGGCATCTTCCTCACATCTACAGGCAGCTCAAGACAATGCAGTGCTAACACAGGCACGTCAACCCCGACCGATTGATGGTATTTTAAGTTATAATGTTATAAGCCATTTCACTACTAATCATTTTCGTGGAAAACATCCAGCTTGTGCTGTTGCCCCACAGTTGTGAGGGAAGGAGAAATGTAAGCATGGTCACAGCACCAGCTTATGTCTTAAGGGAGGCAGGACCAGTTCCAGCTCACCCAACTTTGCCTTCACTGTCTAGGCAACCACTTGGCTCATGCCTTGCTCCTCTGCCTGTAACACCACTAGACTTGTTAGAGCACATTTTAATTACCGCTCATTTAAACTGCCCTTTCCCAAGGAAATCAAGACATCCAAACACAGAATGAAAGGAGGAAGAAAGGCTTTCAGGAGATGGGCAAGCAGCTGTATCACTGAGAAGCACTCTCACTGGAAGGCCTCGCATCTCAAATCCAACATGGCTTTTTCTACCCGACATTTAAATTTTAAAAATGATAAATGTGCCCTTGTCTGGCTAGAGCTGTGGGGAAACACAAAGGAACTCAGAGGCAATAAAGCACCAGCTGCTCCCCTATAGCTAAGTTTCTCACAGTTTAACAACAAACACTTTTTATATAATTTATAGCCTCTGCATGTCAAGTCTCTCCAAGAAGATAGCTGCTGGAGTGGGCATTTCTAGTCCTTGTGATCAGAAAAACCTCAAAGAAATGCTGTTCACCAGACAATAACACACTGTCCCGGTTTGGGCTAAACTTCCT
>NW_010415807.1:53400-81177 GCF_000710305.1 Buceros rhinoceros silvestris | reverse complement strand
AATACCTATATTTTGTTGTTTTCAACAATATATTTATAATTTACAGTCTTAGCTGTATTAAAGCTACTATCTCTGCTTAGTGGGGTGGAAATTATATGGGATAAAATCGTCAGATCCCACCCAAATCAAGGAGAGCTTTACCTTAGCTTTATTTATGGCCAAGATTTCACTCACAGGGCTTGTAAGGAGAAATTTCCGTCATGCATAGATGTAGTGCATCTCAGTCAGGCAGCCATATCTTCCCAGTGTCCTGCCTCTCTTATTTTACATTACTACTGACATTTCCACTAAAATTTATCCTGAATTGAAGTTTCCTCTAATAACATGACCCTTCTTCAGTATGAAACACTTCTAAATAAGATGACATACTTAGATGGTAGGTAAATCCTTAATGCTAATAAAAACAACTTCAGATGAGGGAAAATGTCGTTTCACTCTTAAAAGGAGAGAAAAATACCAACTGATAAAATGGTCAAACAGGGCTCGATCACAATTTATTTCTGACCTTTTAATGTCTTCTGTTCTCAATGATTTTCTGTCATTTCTGCCTAGCCTGGACCAGAGACTTGTCCCAGAGGTATTTAGCTTTATGTTGCTACTTAACTTTCAACCTCCGTTTTCAGGATTGAAAGATAAGTAACTAATTGTCACTGAGATATCTGAGGGTTTATCAGCTGTCCAGATCTACCAAGTTGCGAAAAGCCCTACACTTGGAAACTTTCTTGTACTCATTCTGCAAGAAATATAGTTTTATATTATAAGTTGGTTATGGCCTACTGCTGTCAGTGTTATCATCTAAGACCATGATGATTACCTGCCTGCTGTTCTCGGCAGCAGTTACTTTTGTTTTAAACCTACCACTTCTATTCTTGAAGAGAAACAGAATAGACTCATTCAGAAATCCACTAAATATAAAAACCCCCACACACCTATATATTACTACCTTCCTCTTTAAGTGTGACTGACTGTTACACATACTCTGTTTCTGATCATATGTGCCCATCTAGCACACAAAAAATGCTGGTAGAGTATGGAAACTTCCCTCACTGGTGTTTGTGCTGCCGTGTGTTTTATCCTGCATCACCTTGCTTTTTATTTTTTCGTAGAACACCTGAGCAGCTGTCAAAGCACAGATGTTGCAGGAAGGCAAAAAGAGTTATTTGAAACAGTTCTGCATTTTGCTGTGCTTTAAAATAGGCATTTGTGGGGAAGCATTAAACACTGTTGAGAAAAATGACTCTCCGGAAGACAGACAGGCACTAGCCCATATAGGTACACATGTACAATCATTACAACAAGATAAACAAAATGCTTAAGCTGTATGCTCATAGTTTAGAAAAAAGAGAGAAAAAAAAAAAGGCTCTACACATCCATGAAGTCTGTTGTTTATCCAAAGCAGTTATTGCCCTTGAGTTGCATTTCTATACCTTATTGAAGAACAAGCGATACATTGTTAACATTTAGATCAATAAACAATTATTGTTCTTTGTGAGATGCTGAAAGGGAGTTTAGAGACTTTTCGGGTAAGAGGCATAACCTACTAGTGGCTGTCAAACAACTGCAACACATTCTTTCTCTGTGTTCCCCTCCCCTTTCTTTTGGTGTAGGCTTCAGCAGAGATGGTGTCTGGTATCAGCCAGCTCATTGCCCCACGATGTGACATACACTCACCGTGCATCAACACATTCCCTTAGTTTCTTTCCATGCAAGTGTGGCTCTGGCAGGGGTTTTGAACACTTATCTGAGGCTCCCCAACAGCAATTATTCACCTGCTTCATCAACTTGTAATAATTGTAGCTTTTAAATAAAAGAAGGAGATCAACTGACAAGTTCACGGCCTCACAAACACATAAACAATGCTATGTAGTAAAGAGCTTTTTCTAGACTAAAAGACAAAACAACTCCCCCACTTTCTTTAGAAGTCAAGTAATCAACGTTGCCAACCACAAGCATTTTGTAAATAATGAATGGCCTGAAATCCCAGACATCAGCCCTATGCATGCCACAAGCTCCAGTTTTTACACTTGCCCATTAATAATGGTGTTTGTACAAAAAGTCCTGGAGTAGGAAATTTCAGCCTTTTCTCATAATAGGGTTATTGATCAGCTAGGTTTACTAACACCAGCATAGTGTCATCTTGTTTCATTCTACCCATTTTCTCACTTGCTTAAAGAATCTTTCTTCTATAAAATGTCCCCTTTCTCTGCCTTATTACTGCCTTCATAAGGCTTAGTTTGATCAATTGCATCAGAAATGAAGCTTAGATCCATGTGTGTGGTAGGATCTATAAAACAGGTCATAAATTGCTTCTGAAAGAGCTTAGTAGTGATAGTTTTCTAACAGCTGCTACTACTAAATTCTCTCTCTTACAATTTTTAGAACTACAAGAACAACTAAATCCCAGAAAAACTGAATAACAATGTGTCACCCAAAACAGTTGCTATCAAGTAGAATAGGAGCCTAATTGATGTTCTCTACAGGTCACTGGTATTATTAAAACAGCAGTAAGTGCCCTCAGACCAGATTCTGCTTTCCATTATTCCCATACATCTCTAGGGTTGTGCTCAGGTGCCATTTCATGGGAACAAATCACTACCTTGAAAACACGCAGCAATTTTCACTCAAAACACTGGTCTCAAAGTACTGTACAGGCATTAAATGTCCGGTTAATGTTACTATGTTTTGTGGATAAAGGAACAGAGTAGGAAGCTCATGCTTGGCTATGGGAAAAGACTTCACAAAAACTCTGGATAAAAACCCAGGTATCCTAACATATCCAACCCCAACACCTAAACAAGGAGCTTCACACTTCACTGCTAGCTAAGAGTTACTCTCTTTGCACCAGTCTAAATACATAAATGTGTTACATCTTGTACACTGTCTTCCATCTCAGTGAAGAGCTAGTGGCATTTTGGGAATATCCTTTTGGTAGATTCAAACACCAGGAGCAAGGTCTTGAAACAACAAGCATAATTTACCTATGATTTAATTTGTTTAAGACAGTTTTTACATTTCTGTAGAAAAATCTTTGCACTTTGTTATCTTCCATACTGGAATTTTTCCTTCCTAATTGATCTGGAATAATCACTTCAGATTATCTTGATGAGTGATAACATATCGCCCAAGCATCAGTGCGTTCTATATATTACTATTGAGTTCTAAGATGCTTTGTGAAGCATGAAAATAATACAAATCTTCAAATGATCACTGAGAAGCAGATACAGCTTCACAGGCTATCACATAGGATCTATTTTTCAGCACAGAGAAACTGTTTCCAAACTGTACTTTAAGTCTGAGGCCTGCAGTATCTCCTGTAAGGTTTTATATCAATAGGCCTTATAGAACGTATATTTCACACTTCTTATATTTTTTAGTATTGATACTGTAACAGCAGAATGGCTGCATGGACTGCATGAAAGTGACCTATATTCAAAAGAACATTCTTTTTCAGAACGTACACTTTAAATAGCTATATATGTAATAAACCTGCGTAATTATTTTGCAGTTCTGTAGTTGAGACAGGCAGTTTCACTTTTTGGGAAAAATCTCTTGATACATGTCTCCATGAGCTAATCAGGCAGTAGGATTTTCCCTTCTCTGAGAACTGGAACACCCGGCGTTTGCATCCTGCGCTTTGCAGCCATTTGTATTTGTCCATACTATCGATCGGAATAATTCAGAAAACAACCAAATTGAAAGACAATATTGCGTCTAGAGAAGATTAAAGACTACCTTTTCAGATTTTGGTGTGTATTTCACGTATGTTTTATGTGTGTCTCAAAATAGATTTAGAAGAGTATTTCTGCTTCTGCCGGGTAATCCTGTAAAACTTTAAGAGCAACATTTAATGCTGTGACAGCTGTCAAATATTTGATTCTCTGTCAGCTAAGCAGAGCATCAAGTTATGTTTCCTTGCTTCACAATGCTCTGTATCATTTTTACTCCAGTTACTTTCTTTTTGATGTGATAAATGGGACAAGAATGAATGCATGAGAGTGCATGTCTGACGTTTTTAGCAATGGATAATTGCGAGCATCTTAAACATTTTAGGTGCATAAAGTATAACTTGACACATTGTAACATAGCTTGCTTAACAAAAGAGAAATCAGCAACTCAAAGATGTTTCACTAGTGTAAAAAATATCTAAGTCTTCTAAGTGGCAAACTTTATATTTTGATACGAATGATTTCTGGAAGCATATTTTCCATCCTTTCCTTTTCTTTTTCTCCCTTGTAAACAAGCTTAGGAAAGCATGACCGGCTTATTATACTTTCTTCACTGCAGGCATAGCTGAAGATAACATTTCCTCCTGTCTAAAAAGAATTCCTTTGGTACAGACCTCCTATTCCCATTTTTAGAAAGAAAACTATTTCAAAAGACAGACTTTGAATTTATGATTTTTTTGTTACTATGCCATCTTATTTAATATTAAACTCTTGACCTGTTGAAAAATAATCACAAAGTGGTTTTTTTGTGTTGCTTTAACATCCAACTTTTACGGCAAGTATTTTTTAATTAATGTTTTTTCCTACTTTGGACTGTAATACTTTTCAGGCTTTTTTTGTCCTATGATGTGCAACCAGTAGAGGACACTGGAGGGAGAAAGAGACAGTAAAATGACAGCTCTGTTGAAATAATTGCCAAAGCTTTCATCAGCTTTAACAGAGATATGACATAAGATTATCTCAAATAGCTGTCACAGGTTCCCTCCTCCCATTCATGGGCAAGTGTAAGGGCATGATCTGTCCTGGAAAAAAAAAAAAAGCCAAACACTGTTTCAAATGAGAGTGGAAATATAAGTTTCCACTGAATGTTCCAAGAAACTCTGTTTGGAGAGGACTTTGGTTCGCTACTTGTCCTTTTCATCCTTGTTTCTCTGACTTCTTTCCTCATAACAACACTCACCATAACAAAAGTCTGACACCATTAGAGCTGCTAAGAGGTTTGTGACATTTCTTTGTCTCTGCTGGACTGAGTTAGGAAAGCTTCAAGGTAATTTTCAAGATAGATCTTATCTTCCCCTACTTGTCAATAACAGGGATGATAATATGTTGTGACAGTGAATTATGTGTGATAACTCATTGCAAAAACGAATTATCCACTATATATTTCTTGACAGCACGACATCACAAAGATATACCTACAATGAAATAGGCATTATTAAATTTATGTAATATATAGCTCTACTGTCCATTCAGATCAATGCCACAAATGTAAACAATGTCAGTAGGGGCAGGATTGCTAACAGAAACACTTACACTTGTAACACAAGGGTTGTTCTGTATCACTGTTTCTTTTTCTGAAAGGAAAAAGACGTTTCATTGTGGTTGTGCAAATACCTACTATTTATAATGACTATATTTTGTAAGAGGACAATTTTTCCTGACTCAGAAAATTCTGTTTGTGGTTGTTTGTGTTGTAGGTGTGTAATTGTGCATTCATCAGTAGAATCTTCATACTCTTATTTCATGGAGCAGTGGAGACACACTTCCCTGACCTTCAGCTTAAAGAAATGGTGCATTTTGCCTTGTGAACTAAGATTAAGCAAAAAGAATAAGTGGAAAGCATCAAAATGTCTCTGAGTGTAGTGAGCAAAATACTGAAATGAGATTGAGTTCCCAAGGTTTAGGCCTGTTCTTATTGCACCTCAAATTGATATAAGGCTTCCACAGAAATAAGAACTGTTGCTGGAAAAAGTGTTTTTCTTTTTAAGAGCATAGATAGGACATTCAGATAGATGCTTTGGCTTTTTCCTACAAACTGTTGCTAGCCTCACAGACTAGTTTTTTTAGCTACACAGTGGCTTAAGTTTTCTGAATGGTAGAAATCTAAGTCAAGTGACAATATATCCTATGATGACTAATACAAATGCAATGACAGTCTATGCCACAAGTAAGATACATAAAACCTTTTTCTACAGCTGAATGAAACATTCACTTTTCACAGCCTTTTTTTATCTGTATTGGAGCCCTTCATCTGGAATTTCTTTGAAGGAAATTGCAGGAACGAGGGATGTGATTGACCTTGACTTAGGGTAGGCTTCTAAAATAAATCAGACTAATCAGTCGGCTTCTCTCTAGCATCCAAATAGGCAATCAAGACAACTAGCTAACAGAATTAACTGATATATTTCAAGCAACTTAAAGGAAAGTAATTTCATTGAGCCTTGAGAGTACAGCCTTTTCAACCTATTAGTTGTATCAGTCACAGCTTGAGAAGACATTTGAACATCTCCCTAAACTACTTATGCCTGGACACTCAGGCCTCTCTCATACAATGTTATAACAGAATGTAACAGCTGTAACAGAAAAAAATATAAAACATTGAAATTAATATATGGCTGTGGTTTGAGTCCTTCCTAACAGAACGCGGGCAAAGTGTGCTGAGTGATAAATTGAATCTCTGCTGCAAACCACAGAATCGCTCTTTGTCACTGAAAATTTCAAAGTTAATCCTAATTTGGCATTGTTTTTCAACATCTACAGGCAGCCACTAGGCAAAACAGTCAGCACCCATACAATGGCTCACAATACACATAGGCTAGGTATATTCTCTCTGACACATGATCACTTACATTCCATGAGGACAGTAGAGAGGCTGGAAGAGTGAGGCCACAGGTGCTCAGTAGCTGGCTAAGGTTGAAACGGTATCTCAGCAGACAAACGTGACTTTTTGGCAGGTGGAGGCTAAAGCTCTGAAAAGCTTTCAGTAACGTACATGCTCACATGATGGATGTTATGCCACATTTACTCAGTTTATCCTATACCTCAGGAACAAATTTGGGTTTCTCACCAAAACTAAGTTCTCTGAATAGTGATATCTTTATTAGCCTCTCTTGCCTTCTGTACAGTAGTCTAGATCCCATTTCAACAAAATAAAAATGGTGTCTGAACTCTCTTTCATTTCATCACAATTTTTTGGTTACATTGCCATAATGTGTGGGTGGCCTTGTTTAGTTTTTTATTTATTTAGAAAGTCACCTCCTAGGAAGCTCTAACTGCTGTTGAGCACTGTAGTTTGTCTTCCCAGTACCACAAACAGATGAACACACATACTAAAAATCTCTCTTCCACTCTCTGCATGAAAATTAACTGAAAGGAGGAGAAGGATAGTAGCTCTGAACATTTAATGGCCTAAGTTGTGCAAATTTAATTCCAATTCCAGGATGCAAATCAATGGCTAACAGTCTGACTGTGCTAGATAGGCCAACCTGAGCTATGCTGAAAATAGTTTTCTTAGGCTGAGACAGCTGTACAAAGAAAGGACTTGAAGCACACACTACATTTTTATGACCTTGTGCACACTTACTTAAATACAGAAAAATGTGTAATTTAAAAAAACTAAATCCCTGTCAAAACATAACCCTTCACTGTCTATGCTTTTTCCACTGAGGAGACAACAAGAGAACAAACAGCATCTGACAGATATTTAGTCACTTTGCTTAATGTGTAAAGACCAGCAATAGAAGAGTACAGCAGTACGGGTTGTGTAAAAAGAACTGGAGAGATATTTCTGGCTTGTTCTTTGAAATGAAGATCCAGGGGAAAAGCGAGGAGAGGGAAAGAAACTGCTCTCGGTGAAAAGTTTTGTAAAACTACCTATTTTCTAATAAAGAATAATAATGCATTTTGGCCTGCAGTTAACAATGAATAAATGATTATGTAGCTTTGAAAATGTTATGTTTTTCTTTAGAAGTCATTCTAACATGAAAGACATTGTTTAAAAGCAAAAAGAAAAAAACAAAATCAAACCAGCCTCTCCAGTCCACTCCAAAATTACTTTGCCTTAAATAAAACTTCAGAACTAAAATGTTTTGAAACTTTTACAAGACTTTTTCTCCTGCATTTTTTCTTCTCCATTACTAGACAAGTGGAGGTAAATTTTTGCTTCTCCCCAAATGGATTTTTCCCAAAATCACAGTTTGTAAATACACTCAGTTCTGTAAGATCGAGAAAAGACCAGTGACAAATCAGTCTTTGCTTGGAATGATTTTTATACTTCTGCCACACTCCCAATTTCATATTCAAGAAAAAGCTAGTCAGTTACAGTCACTGATATTTAAAATATACACTAGATTAACTGCAAAGAAAAGAACTGACAAAAGAACACTGTTGTTGGTTTTTGTTTTGTTTTTTTTCCTGGAGTTTGTATTATGAAAGTAGAGTTACTTTCCCGTCAATAAGCAATATTAATGCAGAAATCTTCCAACACTTTGGACTAACACTTGAATTTTTGACTGAAATTTGGTTTCTGGTCTATTGGTTCCTCGGCAAAGATCAAAATTTCCTGTGGGGAAGAAACACACACCTCAAACTTTGATAATTTTTTTCACTTGAAGCATGAAACATCCTTATTCTGTAGTATCTCTGCAGCATATTTTTGGAAAAATAGCTTTGATGTGTCATTTTCCTCTCTAGTCTACGTTATTCCTCAATGCGTAACTCCTCCATTGCGTGCTGTGGGCACTGGGCTTTCCTGATGCAGAGTTTGCTCCAGGGCCACACATCCCAGGCTTCCCTCCCCATCACAGCCGATTGGGCTGCTCCCAGTGTGCTGCCCCCAGTATGGAGCAATTCAGTTTCCTAGCTAAGTCACACCAAAGATTAGCTCCTTCTGACATACTGAAAGAAACAACTACCCACCTTTTTTCTCAGTACTTAAGCATCATAATCCCTTCTGGACTTGGCAGACTGCATAGAAAATAAATGTTCTTTCCTCACATAAGGCTGAGCTGACGAGATAGACGGGCAGGGATCTTTGGCCAGATGTGATTTTTTGCAAGGAAGGGTGCATTACAGACCAGCCTTCCTTTGATCTTGTGATCAGTGCAGCTGCTCCTTGCTTGTGGCTGCAGAGGTTGCAGGATGCCATCCCAAAGAACAATCAGTTCAACTGGATATGCCTTTAAGCAGCAGGTGGATGGAGGCAAGCGGGGAGAAAGAAAGAGCAACTTGCTTCTCTCTCCTTCCTCATGGCCAAAAGGAAGAAATGATATCTGGCAAGAAGAAAGATCTAGGATTCATGTTATCTGCTCTTACTGGGTTATTCCCAAATGTGAAACTTTAAAATGCTGATGGAAGTAGTAAAATGGATTGTTTGCATTCCTTTTCCTGGTAAAACAATCTAATTTTTACTGCTAATTGCGAGAGTCCTGGTGAACAGTGTGAATTTACCCATCAGTACTCAGTTTTCCTCCCACATGGTTTATTTTAGTGCTGCTGTGCAGCAGTTTTATTAGCATAAATTCTTGTAACACTGGACACATCATTGTCACAACATTTTAAGCCCATGTAAAACAAAACCACAAAAAGCCTGTTGATGTCAAACCAATAGAGCCATTAATTTAGTTCTAAGATGCAAAATAAAAAAATAAAACCGGTACCTAATGAAATAATGAGATATTTTTGAGGGACCCATGTTTAATTTCTGCTGTACCTATAACAAGGATGAGGCTTTTTCGCTTTGCAGGGTGAATATCTAGAATTAATGAGTCCAAATTCTGCAGCCTTTGGGATATTTGATTGCATTTTTGATTTTGCAAGACAAAAGCACTCCTGTGACAAAGTGTCAACGATGAGATATTAAATGAAGAAATCTCATATGGCAAAAGGAATGTGGTTGCTGAGGATTATGGCACAGCAATGAGTGTGATGTTTGACTTAACTGCTTTTAATTAGAAATAAGATGGTGTGAAATGCCCATGAATTCATAAGTTGTAAAGTTAAAAAAATATGCCATTTGCTTCTTTAAGGGAGCAGTCTCTGAATCTTTTCCTGTGGTAAGTGTCAGATTCAGTACAGTGCTATGAAGCAGCTGAACCTAGCAACTTACAAACAGCAGAAGTTATTCTCTTCTCTAGTCAGTTAAAAAAAAATCATCTATATAAATGTGGCTCCTCATTACCATGAAAATGATAGCTATTTTAAAAACAAACAGAAAAAAACCCACACAGGCATCTTACATGCTTATTTAAAATATTAAAAATAAAAAATTTTAAAGAAATCTCAGAAAGCAACAGTAAAACTAAAAAAATGTTAAATTCTAGAGCCAACTGTTTAGGTTTTTTTAAACCCTTCAAATGTAGGGAAGAATTTAGAAAACATTAATGTACCTGAAGCACCTTTGTTCATTCATAGAATTAAACTGTGAATCCATAGAAGTACCACTCACATTTGCATTGGTACAGTATATTATGAAAACATAAACTGGTTTAGAAAGTCTGTATTTTTGCTTGTATAATAAGCATATCTGCTTTTTCCTGACCATTCGGTACATCAGAAAGCATAACAACAACAAAAATAAATGAAAGAAATCTGTCATGGTGGATGTAAGTCATGCAAGAGTAAAGCCTGATGGATGTGAGTCTCTTTGCAAAGACCCTTCTTTAGACCTACTGCCACCATTACTGATGTGAGTAACTGTTCTGTCCTAAGATAAATGATTGTCGCTGATAAGATGGAATGAATAGACAGTCATCTACCTGATTGAAATTCCCTCTGCCTTTTTTTTTTTTTTTTTGGTGGTATTGTTTAATAACTGATTGACTGACTGACTGACTGGCCAATTTGAAAGCAGGGTTAACTCCTGTCTTTGCTTTGGGTTATCCTTCTGAGAATGGGTGCTCAACCGTAGCTTGAGGTACCTGAGATCTTCTAACCTGTATTAAGATTTAGGAGTCTTGTAGTCCTGATTCTCATAATAATGAGCTAGCTAGATACAAACAATGCTCATTTTCTGTACAGATAGATACATTCCACCCTCATTATAAAACTATTTTCAAAAGCCAGGGATATTGAATGTTATAATAGTAATGTCAGCTCTCATGATTTAATCATGAGGCACATGAGTTTTTTGTTTAAATTTGATGTTCTCATGATCTCAATATTTTTCATGCAAATCTTGTTATTTCTGCATCCTTTCACACTCTAGCTTAAATTGCTTGTCAATTGCATTGCTCTCCTTGAGTGCAGTGCTTCTGAGATTCACCAGTATGATGATTTTACACATCTATTTATAACTATTACTTTAGCATTTTATCTCTTACAGAAAATGTTATACATCATCCAGAATCTCTTCACTGAGCCAGATGAGTTGGAAGCAATATTTCATTTTTCTTTTGGGTGAGATGAATGCAGAAACAGTTTAATTATCAATATTTAAATTAGGCTGATGGTAAGGCGGCTCAGAAGAAATGTTGAGAGCAAAAGGACAACAGAGCGAACAGAAGAAAGATACAACATACAGGAAGTTAATTGCAGTGTTGTGTTTTGAATATGCTTTATAAGAAGGAGAGGAAAAGGCATTTTATCTTTAGTACACCTCAAAGCAGGAGTGTCTCTGGGGCTTAAATTAGCAGCAGCTCCTCTAACTCATACTTTTGGAAATTCTCTTTCTACCCACCCATCCTGCTAGCAGTTAGATTTTTCTGCCTTAACCCTGAAATGCCACAGTCTTTAATTTTTAGAGAGACTAAAATCCTGGCCCATATACCTAAGTCATGGCAATATTTTTTCTTCTCTAAGCAAGGGTTCATTAAAGAACTCTAAGAATCCACATATATATGCAGGTATGCTCAGGCTGAGTCTAGCTGAAAAAACAAGAAAGCCAGTATGCCTCCGAGGGCTTGTTCTCCCAAGAAAGACTGGCAAGGCTGGGGATGCCACATCAAGAAAATTTGGGTTGTATGGATCCTGGAACTGTGCAGTGAAAGACCACCAGAACAAGTGAATGTGAATATTTGATAATGAAAGATGTGTTATTTATGTAATGTATGTTTCAGTGTTCCATTACAGAGTGGAATTTATAAGGTTCCATGGCTTTGCTAATTTTCACTATTCTCATAACCTAAGGAAATGAAGTATGGGTGATCTTGCCCTCTCTGTGCCCATTTGTCAGTTCCTTTAAGAATTAATAAATATCAGTATCAACCAAATGAGCAGAAGAGATCTCCAATGGTCTGTAGATTAGACATGCAAATTAGGACAGAAGGCTGCAGTATCCCCTCAACACTTAGCTGCTCTATTTGGGTCTATCAGCTGCCACTCAGCAAATGTGTAGTTCAGCGCCATCTGCAATGCATGCTGTTTCTTGCCTGGCCTGTAATTAGAAAACAGAGGAGGGAGCACAAGATACTCTGGATTTAAGATGCTGAAGTTAGGGATCAGAGAGACAATGGCACGAGAGACGCAGGCAGGGGCTGAGATTACTGTTGTCAGAGAGAACCCGTGGATCTACAAAAAAGTGATGATTCTGTAGCTTCCCTACTCATAGAATAATTTCTTATAAAGGAGTGAGTTGTTTGTATTGCTGCCTGTTTGGGAAAATCAGATTTAAAAAACCCCAAACCCTTGCTGATACTTCCTCACACGAAGCATTAAGAATA
This sequence comes from Buceros rhinoceros silvestris, assembly GCF_000710305.1. Classification (NCBI taxonomy): domain Eukaryota; kingdom Metazoa; phylum Chordata; class Aves; order Bucerotiformes; family Bucerotidae; genus Buceros; species Buceros rhinoceros. The sequence continues at coordinate 68,795 of NW_010415807.1, read as the reverse complement.
AACAAACACAGGCTGTGTAACTTTTCATTATTTTAAAGAAGAACTATGCTTTTGTGTAACTAGGAATGTTGTAAGTAAAATTATATGACTTTACAAAGTCATCAGCACAAGCCTAGATTAACAAAAAAACTTGCTAAAAGAGAAACAGAAGTTTCATACATATATGTACACAACCCCCCCATACTGAGTCAACCTCTTTCACAGAGCAAACATTTTTATTAAAAATGCTCTAAATAAATAAAATCATTGATGAAAAAGAGGTCAGAACAAAAATAAAAAACACTAAAATCGCTGAGCATCAGCAAGAGATAAAATATGATGTATTTACATACGGGCCATAATAAGTATTCCATAGACTCCTTTCAGGCTTGTCTAAGCACATTTTTTGTACAGGCAGAGAGAAAGAAAAATAGAATACAAAATTGAAGCACATATCACTAGCTCGGTTTGGGTGTGGGGGAGATTTGTGATTAAATTTGTCCCACTGGATAAGCCTAGCAAAAGTAATCCATGTGGTCTTTCTATTACACCTCTTTACTTAAGCACATCTGGAAAAATCCATGCCTTTCATTGCAGTTTTGGAAATAATGAAGGTTAGGAATTATAAACCTAAAGCAGTCAGAGAGATACTCAGTTTGTGCCTGAGAGGAAGGAAAAGGCACAAGTCTGAACATAATAATTTATTTTGAATGTCTTCCATATAAAATATCTGTTTGAAAAAAGAGAGCAGCAGTTCCTCCTCCACCCCCAAATGGCTGCTGGCATTTGAGGTGGCTCAGGGCTTCTCAGATGTGCAGGCAAGACTGATTTTTACTGCAGCCTTAGGTGTGTACATCCAGGGGTGCAGCCCAGGCTTGGGACTGGACTCCGACCACAAGAATAGGAGATTTAGAGAAAAAAGCAGAAAGGGACCAGAAATCAGAAGAAACTCCTCTCAGTATGAGGGTCTTAGCTCTCTCTATCACTGAGCTGGAGTTCACTGGAGCTACACTGGGGTAAGAAGGGTGATGGCCCTGTCTCTCCTTTCCTTAACCCCATTCTTTTTGTCAATGCCAGAGATGTTAAAAGCCCAAGGTGATGCTGTCCTGAACTGTGTGAATGACACATTTCCCTTTTCCAAGGCAGAGGGATGGCTCTTGCGGCCTCCTAGATGCATGGTTCTCCCCAGGCTCTACTGGAGGAGAAAGGGAGGTGAAAACAGGGCTGCTTTCATCATCCAGGAGAGAAATAGGACAAAAGTAGAGCAATGTAGCGTGACAAAGAGGGGGTGCCTGCTCAGTGAGGTAGGACAATGGCTTGTAGAAATCTGTAGAAATATCATAGGAAAAAGTATAGTGTTATTACTGTTTCTACAGCCCCTAGGATCCTCCAGAGGCAGAACATTTTCAATGATTGTTTCTGTTGGTGGAATCAATTATCTCCTGATAGATTCTCTTTCCAAGTTTAAGATTGCATTTAAAAACTCATCTGCTTTCTGAATTCTAATTGGGTATGTTTTGAACTGTAGACTTTTTGGGTGAGTATTTCATTTACAAATCTCTTTATGTTTCAAAGTAGTTGCCAAACCCATTTACGTGTCTGCATGGTATAAACTGTTCTACGTGCAGCATACAATTTAACTTGGATATCTGATTTATTTAGGATGGTTTGATAAGCTATCAAAGTGAGAAACAAAAATTCAAAGCTGAGAAAAATGAAGCTCGTTAATGTTTATGTAGCTTTAAATTCACACTTCTACCTTGGAAGCGTGATTTATTATTACGATAGACATTCAGAAATAATATTATTCTTAATTTTCTAGACATATTAGAAACAGTATTATTATTTACTTTATTCCACACAACAAAGTGAAAACTGGGGAGGGAAAAAAAAGGCAATAAAGGATAAAATTGCCCTTTTTATTTGTTCATTGTTGAATCAAGCAGTCTTATATGTAAGCTATATTAAAAGTGCATAATGCAATTTCTTCTGAAGAATTCTTAAGTGCTTCATAAAATATGAATAAATTCTGAATGACATACTAACGCCTTCCTTACTCAAGCAAATCACTTTGAAAGTTAGTGGGCATTTGTCTAGTTAATTAGAAAAAATAGCTGAATCAGGACTGCCCTGTATGAGGACATCAGACTTGATCTATTTGTGTAAATATATGCTTCACAAGAGATGCTGTCACACCCCACCCCAGCAGTGCCTGTCCTTGTCAAAGAGCTCTAGCTGAGAGACAGTTTGGAGCCCAGGTGCACACTGCATTTATGGACAATGCCTTCCCTCCATCTTCAGATACAAAGATAGTTGATCACTTTTCTCAGCTCTGCACCTTGGTCTTATCATCTACGGCTCTGCTAGCTCCCAGAAAATAAAAAGTGATGCATTTGTACAAGTCTGCTTTTGAAGACCATATTGAAGCTGGAGTGGATGTAAGCTGAAGCATTCAGGCATCAGCTGCAGGGAATATATTACACGGCACACTCAATCCGTAATTAATGTTGTATGGGCCCTTATTTTACAGCTGCCGATTTTGTGCAAGGAGTGAGGTACTTTCAAGTGTGGATATTATAGAAAGGAAAGATTAATACAAAGATGGAAAGCAGGCTTGGGGTTTACAGTGTATGGCTAAGGACATTTTTGGGCCTTAATTTTTCCAGTTTTGTGATGAAATTGTCTCCCAGGCCACCTGAGCTCCTTTTTTCTATGGTGTGTCTTTGGGAGTCCTTTGATGAGTTTCAGAAAGATCTGCCCTAGTTGCAGTCACTGTTACTCTGCATAATTACTGGTACTGGTACCTGTTCTGCTTTCATTTCTTCCTCCCACTGGCACTTACATAATGTTGTCTGTTTCCAGAAAACCCCATTCATCTTAGAGGACTACAGCTTGCACTCATGCTCCTCCAGGGAGCCTCTGCCTTCCTGCAGGCTGAATTGATGTGGGCAGACTTGTTTGAATATGGGAAGACTGTCCCATGTTGAGTAAACTCTAGGAAGAACCACTGCATCTACCTCAGCAGGACCATGCTCCACCATCATGGCTCTGAGACACTACTGCAATACACACATATAGGCAGGAGTGCAATTAGGACTTTAGAAACTAATTTTTTGTTGCTTGAAGTTAAACAAAAGATCCGTAGTCACAGTATGTAGAAATCATATTCTTTACAAACTTTTTTTGTCAGATAACATTTCTCTGTGTAAGTATTTATCTGTGGGTACAAATTATTTGCAAAAAGCAAATACAAAAGGCAAGACCACAGCTAAAGCAAATTATTTTATATAATATTTCACTATTATATTCACTAGTATAATGTTTTTCCTTCCACAGTCCATACTACAGAATGTTATGGCATAACAGTCTTTGCAACACCTTCTTGAAGGATAGGGATTTTTTTTTTTAAATCCGGGATTGGAATCAGAAGTTATGTACCCAGGTTATCCAATTTCCGTAAGTGAAGTATACTTAGTAAAACTCTTGGAAATCAATGGAAGTTTTAACTTTAAGAACAAAACTAGTATTATAGGGAAAGTCAAGGACCCATTTTTAGCAACGATAAGCATTGGTGAACTGAGAACGCATCTGAAAAAAATCAGGCCCTAGGAACTTCAGAAAAACCCCAAACTCACAGCGCCCAGCTATTTCATTCTTCTGCGTAGTGTGCTGTTTGCCAATAACACTTCTTATTTTGAATTCTAATTTTCTTTTATTTACGCATCTGTAGTCAACGATGTGCTATGTCCATCATGCAGTATTTCATCTCAAAGTAACAAATGGCACTGATGACTCTTACATTAGGTAATATCTGGTGAAGGAAAAATAGTAATTCTTTTCATGCAACAAAGCACAGTAATGTTCCTGACACAAAAATTTTATTTAAAATACATGTTTGAAAAAACTAAAACAAATCAGTATTCCGAGGATATGAAAGGGTGAGAAAATGTTCTTACTGTTTGAATTTAACATTGTCCCTGCTGCCTGAGGTACCCAGCCCCTCACCTTCCGGGACAGATACCCTCACTACTCCCTAGCTAATCTTCAGTGTCCAGGACCAAATTGCACCAAAAGTATCTGACAGACAGTACAGTTGTTTGCTGACACAAAGCACTTGGGCACATCTCAAGATGAGATTAAAATCTTTCAGTCTGCCTTACTAAGGGATTTATGACTCCCCTGGCTTTTCCTCTATAGCATAATGAGAATAAAAGCTTCGGAGATTCATAGATCCTACCTAAGGTACCATAATGCATAGAAAATAGTACCACTTTCTTCAAGAAAGAACCTAAAGATTTTAGAAAAGGCAGGGGAAAAGAAGCTACTAATAGACAAAGGAAGTCATATTCCTTAATAATAATAATAATAAAAAGTCTGAATTTGAACCCACAAGAGATTTCAGGCTTGAAAAATACATACATCTGTGCTGAAACAGAAGTCTATGTAGAAATTCACAGTATGTAGAACTTTAAGGAACTTAATTATTGGCACTTCCAACTATTTCCAAGAAACACCTGGACTTGAGTAAGCATTGTGATCAGACAGTGTCAGCAGGGGTGGGCAGATTTAGAGAAGAGCGGTACACGTTCAAAAGCCATTTTAAAGCTGAAATCTGCATTATCAGCAAACCATTTACAATAATTTAAGTACCCCAAAGTGCATTATTATTAATGCTAGAACTCTTCTATAGCTCAGTCATCCAGTCTGATTCCTCTCAGAAAGATATGGTTTTTGCTCTTTAATTATCACAGTACTATTAGCATCTGTAACATTCATGATTCAAAATATGTTTTTCTGTATGTACTCTTTGTCTTACAGTAGTTTTACAAATGTTTATAGCAACACTTGCTAAAAATCATGAATTTCTCCTACCCAATAGTACAATTCCCAGGATGCAGTCATTTGTCTCATGCATTAAATTCAAGGAGAGAGTGTTTGGTGGTCACTGCTTTGTTTGCATTACCATGTAGATTACTGTTTGGAAAGCCTGAGCTTTCTGCAGTGTTACTGAGAGTGGGAGCTGCCAGAACTCAAAGCTCTAAGCTTTTCTATTTTCCATGTAGACAAAAATACCTGCTAAGCCATTTACGCCTATATGGCTGCCATTATGCCCAAGAAGAACTTGCACTGATCTAATTAATAACACTGCTTCCAGATAGTGACGCTTAAGCAGAGATTAAAATTGCTTAAAGGTGAGTACGAACACTATTTCACAGATGGGAAAAAAATAATAATTTGGTGAGTTCATTTGCATAAGACATCACAAAGAGAAAGAAAGGGCAAATTTATCTGATTTGGATCACAGATGTTTTTCTATCACTATCATATTCTTGCCTGTAAATACACCTATATGTATCACACACACAAATACACACGTATCTCTAAGGACCATTTAAGTTAAAAAAAAAAAGTGTTTGAGAAAAATATTGTTCTTAAAGGGACTAATATTAATGTATTTCTCTTGCATCTCAAACTGTGGGAATATAAAGTGTTATTTTGAAATTTAAATATCTCATAGCAAAAGTGAAATGCTGTTATTTGAGCAAGTATCATACTCCCTGACAACTCCCTTTCTGTCAACCCTGGCTTTCCGTCATGCACCATATATTCAGACTATGTTTTCAAACACAGGTACAGGGAAAAACAGAACAAAAAGGCACAGCCCAAATATACCTTTACCAAATTAAAAAATTGAAGGACATCTTCAGGACAGTGATAAATTCCTTCAGAAGTTAGGAGGATAGGGTGTGTGGTTTTGTACACACAGATGCATATTTCTGCAACCATATGGAATGACAGAGGAGCCAGTATTGACATGGAATCACCTATTAATTATCTTCATGCTTTATATGATGTTAGAAGAGTAGCAGTGTGTTCAGTGTATCCGATGTTGCAAAAAGCCTAAAAAACCAAACAAAATCATCACCATATTTTTGGACCTTCTCCAATTCAACCAGAAGACAGGAGTGGGTATAATTTGTTCCAACAGGTGCAGGGTTTAGCAAGCAAGTCTTATGAGGAGTGACTGAGGGAATGGGGGATGTTTAGTCTGGAGAAAAGGAGTCTCAGGGGACTCTCTACAACTACCTGAACGGAGGTTGTAGTGAGGTGGGTATTGGTCTCTTCTTCCACTTAACATATGTTAGGATGAGAGGAAATGGCCTCAAGTTGTGCCTACCTCCTCAAGGAACCTCAAGGAGGTTTAGGTTGGATATTAGGAAAAACTTCTTCACCTAAAGGGTTGTCAAGCACTGGAACAGGCTGCCCAGGGAAGTGGTTGAGTCATCAACCCTGGAGGTATTTAAAAGATGTGTAGATGTGGTGCTGAGGGACATGGTGTTGTGTGGACTTGGCAGAGTTAGGTTAATGGTTTGACTCAATGATCTTAAAGGTCTTTTCCAACAAAAATGATTCTATGAATCTGTGATTCTCTCCAAAGCACCCCATCATCTATTTCATTGTGAGAGTGCAAGGAAACGAGGGGGGAAAAAAAATCTAACCTCTTACCCAGTCCAAGAATCTTTGCATTTAGAAAGAATTCAAACATTGAAGAAAGAAAAAGGGAAAATGAGAAAAAAAATCCTGAGTAGCTCCAGAAAATGGATTTAATTTCCCATCTGTGTGATTGCTAAACTGATGCATCCTTTACTCTCACATAAATGTTTGTTTACCCATAGCCTCCAAACACCACTTCATTTACTGAGTCAATTCGTCAGCTTAGGTCAGGTTCAGAGGTAAATCTGTGTCCTATATTCACACTGCTAATATGCTTAAAAGAGAGTAATGAATACTGCGCTTCTGGATGAGTATAATGAATTCAAAGCCTTGCAAAACAGCTGGATGCGTGTGTACTTGATGAGGAAGAACAATGCTCTGAGACACAATAATCTTTCCTGCTGTTAAATTATTCCACAATTTATCAATTTTTGTCCTTATATTTCAGTATCTTCTCATGTGTGATGCACAAGAACTTGAATTCCAGATAGACATTCAAATAAATTTTAAGCCGTAATTTTGTATTTCTGAAACAAAATGTTCCTCATTATGAATCTTTTTAAGACATTACCTGGAGCCCTGCAATAAACTCGAGGCCGTATTTTATGAACTCAGAATGTAAGCTGACCTCACAGAACATCCCTTTAAATCTTAGCATATATAAAGTAAATTTGTGCATAGAATAGACAAATGCACAAATAATTACAATTTTTTGGTAAATATGAATGTATATTTTCTACACATAGAAGAATCTATTGTCCACATTTTACAGGGGAAGTTTCAGATACCAAGTTAAAAAAAAAAAAATACTAGTTTACTTAATTGCAGCCTGTTCTTCAGTTCTTCAGAATTATAACTTCTATTATTCTTGCCCATTAAAAGGAGTCAATATTGTTTTGAAGGCACTTGTAAATCACGAACTGGCATAACTCAATGTACAAGTGTATTTGCAAGATCATGAGGCAACTATTACATATCCACCATTCGTGCCTGTCACAAAGGTTTCTGATTTAGGGCTCAAGCTGGACACACTATTGGTACCTAATTCAAGCATCCTCTTCCCAGATTATGCGGGCGCGCAGACCCTGTCAGCACCAATTAGAAAGCCATCAGAGTAACACAGCTGAAGTGCAGTCTCACGGTACTTGAGAGGTGCACACTGGGCACGTAAGGGAAAGGTCTGCCTACAGTCTTTCACCTAGTTTTAACAAAATGGTTTGGTGCAGTGGAACATTGAGCCAGAGGAATCATGACTTTCAAATGCAAGTATTATGCTTTAAGAAGAGAAGGCAGGGAAATGTGGGGGGGGTGGGCAATCTACCTCCTGCTGAGCAAAATAGGCCTTAGAGAACCATCTGCAACATGTAGTCTAAAGTCCTGGTTTTCATGTTCCAAATTTGATATGAGAGAGGCTCAGACTTCCCAAAGTCTGCTGCTTCTGCTGTCATCAGAACAATACATTAAAGAGTTTTGCTCTCTGTGAAGAAGGAGTTCATTTTTGTCCCTGTGGATCTTCATCCCCTTTGCACTTTGATACTATATCTAGTGAAGTGGAACCTATACCAGTTTCAGCAAATGCTGCAGAGCAAGGCTGAGCAAGAAACAATATTTGCAGCCGTTGGGGAATTAGAGAGAAGACTAACTACTACACTGGGCTGAGACTGCAAGTTTTAACTAAAAGTATCAGAGGTAAATTACGATTTTGGGCCTTGCAAACACAAATTGAGTACCACGGGATAAGATAAAAAAGCAACATTTTTTGAGAGTTTTTGAGACTGTCTCAATGTGGCGTTTACTCCTTGGCTTGAGTCATAAATCATTCGGATCTTCGACTGATACAATACCTTTACTACTCTTTGGAGCAAGCATGTTTCCTAAAATGGTGCCTTGTAGTTTGTTTCATGTATCCCTATCACCAATTGCTTCTTTTGCACTAACATAATGTTCTACTTGCCGGAAGATCTGAGAAATAATGTTTTCAGAAATCACCTAAATTTGCAATTGAGTAGATTTTTCTTTAAAGGTTTTTAACAATAACAAAAAAAAATCTCATCATGAATGCTAGATAATATTTGCTATTCTTGATTTCATTAGTAAATTCACTTAAAAATAAATAAATAACTTTCCTCTTTCAGGATCTAGAGGATCAATATTTTACTCTTACTTATATCCTGTTCTTTATTTGGAGTAAAATCATTAATCACAGCAATGATACTTATCTTCTGTAAACTCAGGCTCCATAAGAAAAGTCAAAACTCCAAACATTGATCTTTTACACTGCAACAATTTGCATTTCTGCATCTAGACAGAGAGTATTGTCCTTATCTGCTTTATGAATTCTTTATCTTTTCAAGTTTAGGACAGAAAGTCCATGCCAATGCTGCTTTGCTCTTTTGACATAAAAGCACCCAGAAATTTATTCTACTGCCAGTATCCTCAGTTAAAGATAGGCCTACAGCTGCTGAAGGATCTGGAGAGGTCTCAGAAAAAGCACACTATGCATTTATGCCCTGAAATTACATTAGATTTGTATACAAATTTGTTATAGAGAACTTGCATGATTGACATAATACACTTTTCAGAAAGGCATCCATGGGCTTTTCCTCCTTTGCAGTTTAACTACCTGAATTTTTGCTTTAAACTCTGCAGTAAAATACTGAATGTTAATTGTACAGAAGTCCACTAGCATCAAGTGACAGCAGTAGCTGCAGAAATTACACCTGTTTCACACAAGACAAAATAGAAGTGACATTGTAGCATACGGTTTTCAACAATTTTGAGAGGTATTCATGTGAAAACTATATAGTACATACAAAGGCTCTACGAAACAAAGACAAGTTCTCAGACAGTAAGGTGTGCTGTTGAAGTCTCGTGTACATCAGTTACAATTAGGTCAGCTGGTTGTCAAACTGACCCGTGAATTAGAATGGCAACTTAGTCTGGTTGTGTTTGTATATTGTGTTAAAAACACCTATTACAGAGTGACGTTAGAGTTTTCATGCTCATGTTAAGGCTGCAGAGTATAAAGAAACTTCCAATTGTATCACCTGTATGCACACAACAAGCTCACAAGCTGACCATTATTCTATGATCCACATTTTTTTCCTAATTATAAACATAAACATCCATACCTGTGTTTAGAGTTTCAAGGACAGATGTTACTGTTCTTAGTTACTTTGTGCATCTAGATGATCTTATGCAAAAGCATTTTCAAATAAGAATTGCGTATAGCTAGCCTTGCAATAAACAGTAATATACAAAGCATCGGAACATCCAGCGCTACTTTGCTTTTCTGCTCCTGAAAACACCAACAATTTCAAAGTCAGAAACACGCTGAGCGGCAACAGAAAAACTGGGCTGGAAGAGAGGGCTTGCTTTGTTTATTCAGATTAAAATACTAATTAAAATTCTGTATTATGCATTTACATTGATTAGTTACATGCATCCATTAGAGGCAGCAAATTTTTCTAATTGTTTCAAGTAGTGTGCAAGCATTTACTGACTAAAGAACACTTGAAAAGACAGTAGAGTTGGACAATATGGAATTATTTTGCTGAGACAAGAGAGAAAATGTGGAAGACACCAACCAACGGCAGCAAGAAAAGGTATGAGAGATACGTGATGGAGAGAGAACAGAAGGATGATGGCAGTGGGAAAGAAGCAGAAAACAAACAGTAAGCAGGATCAAAATGAGGAATGGGAAGAGCAAGTACAGAAGTTTCTCTCAGTGTCAGAAGAGCAATGGTGAAAGAAAGGGATATTTGCTCATTTGACCATTTCTAATCTGAAGCTTCCTTTCACCTCAGTGGCTGTAGGGGCACTGGAGACTTAAAAGTTGTGCCCAGAGGAGCTCTGGCATTAAGAAAATGTAAAAGTGGTTCACTGCTCCGGAGTAGGAATGCTAGAAAACAAACAGTAACTTGGCTACAATGGCTCTGCTGACTGATCCAGTGCACCTTCCTTATTAAAAGAAATAATTCTGTTATTCTGTTCTGACAAAAAAAATTCAGAAAATTTAAGAATCTTTTTTTCCCTTACACTCTCTTACTAAAGTGAAGCATTCCATTCTCCTGGTAAGGTAACTCACAATTAGATGATGCCACAGTGTTTTCTCCTCGAATGCTGCTCCAATGTTACAGATTCTCTCTTCTCTAGGTGCAGTGATGAGACAGCATCCCCACAACCATTTGTGTTTTTAAAGGGTTTCTTCAAGATAACACCCCCGTTCACAGCTGGTTTAAACATTTTCTCATATCAAGTCCTTAAATGACCTCTTCTCTTTTTGGAGAAAAGTAGGAACAGCTAAGCAGGCTGTTCAAACATTTGCTGCATGCCACCTAATTATACTGATGATGGCATGCAAAACATTTTCCCTCCAAAGTTTCCCTTGCTTTTGGCTGATTTGGTCTCTGTTCAACTGGCATATGAGACGGACCATTATATAGATCTGTGCTCTGGGGCTCTTCAAAGCACAGTAAAATATTTCTGCCTTTATGACGGCTACTTCTCAAAGAATCATGAGTTTCCAGCAAATCTTTCATATATGGATTTTCTCTTTCTGCAAATTACAGAAGAATCGAACCTGCCCTGCCCCACCCTCTCCTCCCACACCCCCCACCATCCTCAGCTTTCATTTATGTTATGACTTTATTTTATAGTTATTTTATATAGTTGTTATTTTATAGAACTTCTCCAAAGACAACCATAGATTTGGTAGGAAATATGCCAACTCCATTATCCCAGAAACTCACACTAGCAGCAGACATTGCAAAAAGGAAAAAAAAGTGCAGTAAACATCTGTTCTTATCAGACCAATTCTGTCCTTGCTTTTCCCTTTCCTCAGAAGATTACCAGTTTGTTCAACACTTGACAAGTTTTCAGTAAGAGCAGATACACAATCAGCTGAATGTATCATTCTGTCACCAAAAAAGGGACCATAACATACAAAGAACTACTGAGGACTGCCTAAAGATTATAATCGGCCAGCTTGCTTGGACACAAACAAATATTTCACTGTAGCTGAATAGAAGACAGAAGAGTATATCTTGCTTTGGTAGTATATAGCTTGTAGAAAGGGTGTGGATACAGTTATCTAAGCTAGCCTTTTAGCTATTCTTCTGCAGGTGACTGGTCCACGTCAACCCCAGAGTAACCAAAATATGTTCACAGATTGGTATCTAATACGCCTGGCTTTACAAGGACTGAAGAAACTATCTCACTGTGGTGTACACGTGTGACTTCTCACATCATGTGCTTGTGATCTTCACCCTAGTCTCAGAAACAAAGGTAAAATTTTGCTAGCCATGTTGCTGTCTAGGCTTCATTTCTCAAACAACTGGGCATATTTGAAGTTTCTAGAGGCTGAGTTGAAGATAATACTATATCCTTACAGATGTTTTTGTACCCCAGTTCCTGTTTGTGTTCCACAGATACAAGAGCAACTCCTCTTCACATTGTTTACAATTCTGTTTTCAAACAAGACCTGACCCAAAGCAAAGCTGCTGCTTGTGGGGCTGGAATCTTCATGTGAGCTGTGATGTTTCTTAGATTAGAATGCACTAAGGGGCACAGGTTTGCAGAGTGAGTTACAAAGGAAAGTGAGGAAAACAGGATAAATCAGGAAACAAGCAACATGACAAAGAAAAGGTATAGACAGCTACTAGCAGCTTTCTCCTCACAGCCCTGAAAGTATCATCATGTTGCAAAAACCACACAGTCATGGCATATTATGTACTGATGCTTTGGAAATAACAGAAAAGGAAATCTATAAATACTACCCACCAAAAATTGTTTGTAGTTACTAAAACAACTGCAGAACATAAAGTGACAAAAATGTTTCCCAGTAATACATATATTGATGGCTAGCATTCACAATGCCTGTGTTTCATATGCCACTCTTACCACTGTCATCTTTGCTCTGTTGGTAATGATCACTAAGGTTGCCTGCTTTTTTTCTCTGGCAAGATTGTCAATTGTTTACCCTTCCACTTGCTCTAAGGGCATTGGATGGGTTAGGGTACGAGCTCCATCTGCCCGGGTTTGGAGTTAGAGTTGTCCTTCTCCTAGGATGGTTGCCTGAAGGCTAGTGAGCCCATCCTGCCCATGGACACACTTTGTCTGACCCTTCAGCTGAGACCTGTCTGGCCTGGGAGACCCCACCGGAGGCACATGCCACCACCAGCACAGCTCTCAACCTCACAAGGGCACGCAAGCTCCTTCCCCACGGCAAGGGGGTGCCCGTGAAAGAGTTGCTGCTCTACCTCCGGACATCACAGACCCGGGCACGGGGTGGCTGGGGCCTGCCAAGAACGGGAGTCCTGGGGGGTCTGTTGTAAGATACAATTTAACAAAATTATTTAACCTATTAATGGCTTTAGAGATCGCAGGGGAAGCTCTTTCTTTTTTCCCCTCAAGATCCATTGTGCTATGAAAGCAATATGTTCCAACTTAGAAATTCTCAAGTTTACCTTGCAAAAAAAAGGACAACACACTGCAAAATTTGTCACTGTTGTAGTAGATTAGGCTGTAAAATACCCATTGCAAAATATATAAAAGCCAACGACAAACTTGTGTTTTATGTCTTTTAATCCATGTTGGAGTTCATTGCTATAGGACCACTTTATACTAATGGGGACTTCTACAAACAAGCAGATTTTCTCAATTCAAGTATAATTAAACTAATGGGACTACTAGCACTAGTAGTAGAGCAGTAGTAATACGAGAATTGCACATAATCCGTACATTTCCACACCATTCCATGAGTTATTTTTTCCCAAGTGAAAACTGTTGGTAGTTTGTGTTTATTTTTATTTTGAAATAGATGATAGTAATTTAATTTCTGACTCAAAAACTTCCCTAGTAAGTGAAAAACACTTATTGATTTTAATTGACCCTGCCTTGAAATCATGATGGGGTTTGTTTGTTGGGCAAAACCATTTCAACAATGCCTGGGTTTACAGAGCCTGCTCCCATATTTGGGAGCTTTTTCTCCAAGAAAACTGATTTTACTTTTAAAAATGAACTCCCCTTTCCTATCTTCCAATGCCAAATTATTTGAAAAACTGATTTGTCATTGCCTATATTATGCCTGTTCAATTGGCCCCAAAATTGTATCTAAAAGCAAACTCTTTACATCGTGGTATACACAATAGTTTTCTGGTATTGAGTTATGCCATCCGTGTAGCAAGTACATCTGTACTCAGGGTACAGATGAAGAGGAAAAAAAAAAACCAAACAGCCCACAAAACTAACACACAACCCAAAAAACACATCCTGCCAAATCAAATCCACTGAACAGACTCATCACTTCTAATTGGCTCTGCTGTGCATATAGCAAGTAATGCAACTGAGTGCTATTTCTCTGTAAGGGCTATTTATAGACTGTGACACACTGAAATACTCTGCTGGAGAAAGAAGGAGTCTAAAACAAAGCCTGGTTTCACAAGTTAGTTCTTGTCTGGCTTTGTTAGCATCAGGGAAGTCTAAGAAGGACTGACACCTTTATGTGATGCAGAGAATTAGGATCAAAGCAAGTACTTTGACCCTTTTACATTTTTTTACTATTTTGACCTTTCTAAATTAAGCTCTTACTATTTTCTTTCCCCCTGTGGATAGTAAAACAGACAAAATTGTAAACGAAGTGTAAACTGATCAAAGATTCATTAAGAACAAGATAAATAGCACACCAAGTGAAATGTACTGCACCAATAGATGGTTTAAACAGTTGCTTCAGTAAATTGAACATCACATGGCAAAAGTAAGACTTAATAGATAGGATCACCTCTTTAAGAGGTCAGAGCAAGTCAGGTTTTGTATAGCTAGTACTTTGAGTGTTTCATACTAATACAGTGCATGAATATCTAACACACACAATGCCATATTAAAGCTATGAGAACACGAGAAAAAAAAGGTAAAAATGAGATGCTTGTTCACAGAGTCAATAACAGCTAAGACTTCAGAGGAATTTAATACTGCTGCTAATCACCACATCATCCATGTAAAATATTTAGATGTTTGGCAGTAATGCAGCCACAACACAGTGGAGATCAGAAAGAGAGGGCTCTTATCTACCATATTTCTTCTGTTCTAGGAAATGGGAAACCAGATGCCAGTGTTAACTTCCCGAGGTCAGTAGGCGTACATTAAAGCAGTCAGGAATCACAGATTAGACTTCCTTGCAATTAACTTAAGAAGCAAAAAGCAAGAGAATAGGGTCTAAGAAGAATCCCACCCTCTGTATGCTGATACAAAGCAGTAGTTCTGTTCAGTAGTAGAGTCACCATCTCAATATTTTTGTTCCCAAATCTCTCTTCCATGATTTAAATAGCAAGACTGTGACATGCCCAGTAAGGGATATCCCCATCAGACAAACCAATACAGAGCGTACAATCCTCAAGTCACCATTTGTTGAAATCCCATCAAGGAGTTGCAAAATGCTGTGAGATAAATCGATTTTGAGTACTGTTCCAGCTTCCCAAAGACTACTTTTGAAGTTCTTTAGTACACACTGTAAAAGCACTATAAGCCACTTCAGAAAATGTGTTTTTTCAAGGAGTTGTCCTGTAATATTTAAATATAATTCAATCATAGCAGAACATCAGACTGCCTGATATAGCACTAAAAAAAAGAAAATATTATGAAAGAAGGCATAGTTGTTTCAGTAAATTACTGATAGGAAAAACCCCAACAACTTGTGACAGGCATGTGACTCAAATCCCCTTGAATTAAGTGCTGTTAACTACGTTGGCACCAACAATTCTCTAACCAGTGAGTAAGAATTCACATTATAGAGGCAGACACCACCACTGAAGACCACAGTCATCCTAGATTTATGAAGTTACAAGATCAACACCTTTACAGAAAATAAAGGCCTTCTATAGTAACATCACTCAGAGTGAGACTTTTAGAAAAATAATGTTCAG
>NW_010415807.1:46991-53310 GCF_000710305.1 Buceros rhinoceros silvestris | reverse complement strand
AACAACTGCAGCCAGAGCAGAGAGGAGGAAAAAACCCAAAAAGAAGAAATCTGGCTAGAGTGAATAAGACAGAACACGAGAAGATTTGTGGATGTGTTTTTAAAAGAGGAGGATCTCTTACTGATCTGCTTGCTCCTTTACTACCAGTAACCAATAGAATCACTTTACTCACTTTTCCCATGATGGTAGCCGTTTTGGTGGACATGCAAGATACCGTCTGTCATGAGAACAGATGCTAAGATAGCCATGTATAATTTTAAAAGAACTGCAAAAATGTTACCTTTTTTCTCAGGCATGCATTCACAAAATGCATATAGCCATTGCACTCGCTCGGTACTCTTTAAAGTCTGTTTTAAAACTTGATGAAGATTTTAAACCCTTGTTGCATTTTAAGGAAACTATTTCTTGAAAGGCAGTGACAAAATTGTAACCTCTCATTGATAGTAAAAGTGCACACTAGCAGTCAGAGAAAGAGGAATCTTATTTACATACAGATAAGGAAATTTTGCTTTATCCATGTGGGCTTTCAATGCACCTCATAGAAGCATTAGAAACTTTATTGAACCATGGGAAAAGAAAGAACAATCTTCAGTTGCACCACTCTAAAGCTGGCATGGCAAAAACTCTATGAATACTTATTTTCAGTTGGTCCAACACTGGCTTCATTTTGTCACCTAATCAGATGTTGCTTTATGCACGTTTAGTCAATGTAAAACATTAAACATGGCAAGTGTACATGTGTACTGCCTTGCTTCAAATATATTTCTAAGAACCTCCCCACCAAGTTAGATCAAACATTACTGTTTAAGGATTGATAATATTAACAGCACATCTATTGAAGCAAATGAGGGAGAGAGTAGTATGGAGAACGGTAAAGCAGTAATAAACTCCCAAACTTTTCTTTTCTTTAATGGATGCAAGGAAAATACTAAATATACAAACTGATTAGACTGTGACAAACACTCCTCAGTTATAACAGCATGGATTCAGTGTACTTCAGTTGACACCTGTTGTGTGACACCCTATTTACTCCTGCTGGGCTGAGAATTTGCAGTTTCTGTGGGAAGCTGCAGCTTGAGCCATCAGAAATGGTTAGTTTGTGGAGGTTCATAAAGTCCTAAGAACAGAAATTTTCAGCTGGCTTATTTCTGCTTGGCAATGACTGTTTAGAATGAAGCACCCTGAATATCCCACACTACTCCCTGATCCCAGTTCAGCACCTATTTGGAGGTGAATCTCAAGAAAAATAGCGTTGTCTGTAGTCAACAGCAAAATCCAACTCCCCCAGATGAGTATGCAGACCTGATATGAATATCAAGTAGTAAAAATGGCTTATATTAATTTTGCCCTGACAGAACACTAGTAAGGGAAAAACCTGCAAACACTGACATTTTCCATCCTCAACTGTCGTTTGTTCTCTGACATATGCTACTTTCACCCCCTGTATTGTGATTTGAACAGTACACCCCTACCACGTGTAGGGTCAAGCAATATGTTGGGGTGGAAATTCTTAAGGGTCAATATACCTGAGATTTTATTTGTAAAGAGAAACCTTTATTCTTCATTGTGATGTAAGGGTTATGTCATTACACCAGGAGCAAATCCTCAATGGTCTTTTGATGCTGATCCTTTTCAAATACACTTGAAAGGAAACGTACTCTTAGAATTGCAGTAGTTTCTATGTACTAAACACTGCAAGAATTGTAATGATCTTGGCTCATATTTTGTCAGCAAGGGCAAATTTCCTTTAAAGGAAGAGCTAATTACTTCTGTTTCAGATCTCCAAACTCCCTCAAGGTTACATCATAATGAGATTCAAAAGACTCACCAGAACCAAGCTGAAAGCACATTTGGCATTTTAAAATATGCATTCAGATAAACTTGATAGATCTCGATATGCTGTTGCCTATCACTCTTCGTGATACCTTGATACGTTACTCTTTACATTAAATCTGCCATCAAACTTTCTGCACTTTTAGTAGAAAAATGTAACGCATTTATCAGGGACTAACAATATAAGAATGTGGAGGGGAAAAAAGACTGAATAAAAAGTCATATGAAAATCCAAAAGAAGCAAGAAGTAATGACTTCATCTTTCATGGATTGAAACCTCACCGTCATGCTATTGGAACAGCATGACAGAATTAAAAGCTAGATTTAAAAAAGGAAATAAAAGACAAACATTCTTAGAGAAGGGTTGAGGCTACCCTGATTGTACAAATATGTACTTCTATGCTGAAAGCTGTCTTTGTGGCAATGGCATCTTTATAGTCAGTGCATCGCCATTCCTGTCACACAGAACGTTTTACTAGATGTTATTTTCATTAGCTCTGTGCAAACAGGTGAACTAAGAGTGAGGATGCTGAATGCTATTCTTTCTTGAGCATTGTTTACCAGATCCCTCACTAACTCTCAATCAGTTCCACCTCTGCAGTTTTATTGAAGGCAATGAGTTTGCACAGGTATTGTCATATACCATAATTAGAAAGCAGTTTCAGTTCAGTGAGACTTTATTGGCTTGACAAGCCATACAGGGCTTATAAGTGTGTAAGAAGAGAGAGAACATTGCCAGCTCTGTCAAAAATCAAATAACATCCATCCAGGAGAAGCTGACTTTTTGAGTCTGAGCTCTGATACCCTGTGTTGTCTGTCAGCAGCACATGGGAACTGGACAATCCTCCTTACTATGTTTGTGAGCACTTATCATGGTTCATGTTCATGCTTCATGTTCGAGATCCCAGCTAGAAGAGCTGCAATATGAGTGCTGGTTTCATAACCCTTACACACATTTCTTTCTTTTTTTTTTTCTTTTTTTTTTTATAAGCAACAGCATGCATTCTATTCTGCCACTCTTCTGTTGCTCTGTAATAGCCCTTATAAGCAGTGATAACACACACACACACACACGAAATTATTGTTCTTTTTTATTTTGGTTAGCAAAGTAGATTATCTCAGCAACCTGCCTGAACATTTAATGTTGCACTCCAGTACTTCCTTAATGTCAATGACAAGCCTAGAGCTCTTGAAAGGAAAATTAACATCTTAGCTAGGCTGTTTGCAGGGATTTTCTCAGACTAGCATGCTTTTCAATATCAGGTATCGCTTTGCTATGAATGGCAACTGTGGAGGGCACATGCAAAAGTGCTGTGTAAAATACAGTCCTTGACGTATCAAGTCAGGCCTCCAGGAGAATTACTGTACCTGACTGACCATGGGTCTTCACACTCCAAGTTTTTAAAACCTGTTTTTCATTCTCCATTTTACAGAAAGATTTTGGAAAATACTTTTTAAAGGTTACTGAAGTTGTAATCTGCCCTTTCGCCTCTCTTATCATTGGATTAACACATAATATGCCGAGTAATTGTGAAGCTTAATGGGCTTGTGATACATCCACTCACTAAGAACTTTAAGCATTTAAAATGATCCAATAACTAGGTATGTTCAGTATTGCTTCTTCGATATTAAGTAGCCACAAGTGTGGTATCCCTTGTCAGACTAGGAGCTAACTGAAGTCCTGCCTTTACTATTTCGGTTGCTCCACGTATTGCAATTTTTGGCTGATACAGATCCTTCTCGAAAAGCAAATTTTCCTCAACAGTTCCTTGATGAAACTCAGCAAAATTGCATCAGTGAAAGCCAGCTTGTCACTTAAATCCTCTTTTTACTCTTTTTTGCTGTTGACCTTCCATACCAACAGTCTATATGAAATAAACCTAGATTTAATTAATTCTAGTTCCATGTTCCTTAGCTTATTGAATCTCCACATGAAATATTCTCTACATCATAATTAACATAATATAGTATCATAGGTTAATATCTTCCAGTTCTATCCTTCTCATTCCACTGAAGGCTTTGCTTTCCGGCCAGTCTTGTAGATAGTTGCCTTCTAAATCCTTTAAGTAATCCAGCTATGCCTTCCCATAGGTACTTCTGATCTTGTAATCGAAATGCTAGGACACTTTCTTTCTCCCAGCTCCCCATTCAGCTGCCTCAGATGAGATTCCTTTGTAAATTTACTCCTGCAGGATAATTGCCTCAAAAATGCTCACTGCCCTCAAACTGCCTTCTGTCTACATGAATCTGTTATCAGTGTTTTCACCTTTGCCACCACCTTTACAGCTTTTTTGATTTTTTTTCTTAGTTTTATTTTTTTTGCCAGCTGCAGTAGCCTCCAGACTGTTAGTTTTATCTAAAACCATTTCACAAGGTAGGTCTTACTACCATTACTTGCATTTATTAAATTAATACACATTCAGTTAAAAATATTTAAATATATATATACACACTTAAACCCTGGACATTTTTGAGAAAGCAGGCTATGTTCATACCACGGATACCATGATTCTGAAATGACGATATAGGCAGAGAAGACTTCACTAGGTTTGAGAGCGCGCTGTATTTCCTAGGGTCATAGTCAGCTGCATTAAATCATTGTAACACTATAGCCTTTGTCAATGAAGGAAGGGGACACTAACTTTCAGCAAGATAAACTTTATTTTTAGAGCTAGGTAGAACTGGAATAGTTTCTGGTTCAGTGCTCGTGAATTCAAATGCAGGTTCCAGTAATTACCTCTCCAAAGCCCTAGAACAAGATCTGTTTATTTCTTTATGAAACTGTTACTACATTTTTGCACTGAAGGAATTAGGTGTTTAAAAGCATACGCAATAATTTTCTAGAATTAAGGTATTTCCTTGGTAAAGGTAACCTCTCTCACCTCTTTCTTCTTCTCCCCCTTCCCCAAAATCCCCAAACCCTGTATGCCATCAAAATGCAGAAGAAAAGGGAATCAGTGTGTGGGTAGAGATTTAGAAGTCTGTCACATCTTAAGTCAAGAAGCAAATAGCTAAGCAGATAAGTTACCCTTACAGTAAAAAAAAAACAAACCCAAAAACAAACAAAAAACCCCACAAAAATCACACTCATGAATAAGTCAAGAAAAAAATACTCCCTTTCCATAGGGAGTGTATTCATAAACCTCTTTGAAAATCAAAGTAACAGGATACAAGTGCACCTCTGCAGAGGTAATCACCAGGGGAAAAAAAAGAGTAACTCCCTAATAACATAACTCAAGAAGACAAACCCAGACTATATCACCTCCTTTCACTTGCAGGGTTCCTGACCCTGCCAGCTGCCAGCCCACTCTGAATGCCCAGAGCTACAGGACCCCCTCCTACATCCCAGGCAGCAGATGAAACCCAGCTGCTCTGAGGGAAGCAGACCCTTTCCTGCTTCAACAGCTGCTGCCAGTTATCTCATCACAAGCACATGAGGAATGGAAAGTATCAACTCAATTTGCTCATTAGAGACATAAAGGGCTTATAAAGTCTTCTGTAAGCAATTATTTTTTCACTATTATTTTTTTGAAAATATTAAAATTTCTTCCAATTTAAATGGCACACAAGATTTAAGAAGAAGAAAAATCATGCTTGGTCAAATGTATAAAAGTGATTAACAAAGCACTAGTGTTTCTTTAATGAACAAACAGAAAGTTGATACTGTTCCTCTAGGTCTTCACTTTTTTTTCCCCCCATTTAAAGTGGGAATGAGTTGCAAAACTAACAAAAAGATGATATAGCATGAGAAGCAGAGAAATTTGTCCCACAAACAGCTAACAATTTTCTACCATCTTCCCACTTAAGAATCAGCACATATTTTATAAATAAATTTTCTGTCCTCAAAATACCTTTTCCTCCTTATAAAAGTCAATTGCTTCTCTGAAGTAAAATACATTGAGGTATGCCAGATTATTGTGAAAAGTATCACTGAGTAAACCAAGATAATAAAATGCTTAGCTAGACTTTTCTGCAGAAATTTAAAGAGCAAATATTACTGGCAACCTGCAGACTCTTAGATTTGTGTTTTGAAATCCCACATTTCAGAGTAATTCATATCTAGGATTTTAAATTTTGATCCCTCATTAAGCTTCCTCTGTATTGAAAGATGACCTGTTATGCACTGATCCTGGAAATAATTATGCACATGCTAAATTTAGAACGCTATAAGGAATCATTGCAATGACCCCTAGTGCATATAAAATTAAGTGGGCATGTATATCCTAGCAAGTTCTAGGCCATAGTTTATTTTAACCAAGAAAAATAAAGAACAGTAAGACAGGCCTTTGTGAAAGTCTATCAGAGATAAGAACAAAGAGCGTAAGTCATCAGTTTTGGCATGCCTCTTTCTAGAATGTATGGGCAAGTAATAAATATTAAAATTTTTTCCATTTCTAAAAAAATGGTCATTATAGATAAAATGATGCACTAAGAAGAACCTCTGGCCATCTATTCACCAAAAGCATTTCTCTCTGCGCTTCAGCAG